>NC_066521.1:3019844-3142344 GCF_024679095.1 Eriocheir sinensis | reverse complement strand
ATGGACGCCCCGGGAAGCATGTCACATCCACGAACATAAAAAAAAAGTCTCCGCAGAGAAATTAAACAGCTGTCGCGATGATAACAGAAAAAGAGCAAAGGGCGGGAGGCGAGGGGGATGAAAGGGATGGAGGGAGATGAAGGGGAGGGAGAATGGAAAGGAAAGGGGGCTGATGAAGAAGTTTGAAAGAAATATATGTATAGAGAGCAAGGATGAAAGAAAGGGAGAAATAGAATGAAATAAAGAAGAGAAAAATAGAGGAACAGACGACTAAAGAGATGTGGAAGCCCAATACAAATGTTAGGAAACTTTAGAGGGCCCTCCTCGTGAGCCAACACACGTTCTCCCTCAGCAGGTGTGTGAATGCAATGTACCTGAAAGACGTTAGTTGGTGAACCAATTCTTACTATGTAAAATCAATCAATCAGTCAGTCAGAGAAAGAAAATATAATTAAAAAGAAAAATTGGAAGTAAGAAAGAAAAGGGAAAAGGATGCTGCGCCGGAAGCCGCGGCGAGGATTCCTTATGATGCTTGTGCGCGTCCCCGAGGCCCATCGGTCCTTCATCCAAGAACCGATAAACGAGGTGACCGGCGCCTTCACAGCATTTATGATTAATATTATAATCCAGTCTGGTAGTTTTAAGAAGCGAGTTCTTGCATCCGCCCTATTCGAATCGGCGGGGGTGGAGCGCCAGCGAGCCCAAGGTCTCCCAGGCGAGCATGGCAGGCTGGCTGGAGCCTGGAGGGCCGGGCTCGGCGTCCATCGGGACCCCGACGGAGGTGCCGGAGATCTTCCGGCTACAACGCCGGGCAGGTGGGGCTCGTTAGCCGTGGTAGGCAATCTGCCTAGGAGAGCAAACTCCGAACAACAAACCCGGGCAGGTGAGGTTCGTTAGCCGTGGTAGGCAATTCACCTAGGAGAGCAAACTCCGAACAACAAACCCGGGCAGGTGAGGTTCGTTAGCCGTGGTAGGCAATTCACCTAGGAGAGAAAACTTCGAACAATAAACCCGGGCAGGTTGGGCTCGTGAGCCGTCATAGGTAATACACCTAGGAGAGCAAACTCCGAACAATAAACCCGGGCAGGTGGAGGTCGTTAGCGAAAGCAGTTCATCTAGGAGAGCAAACTCCGATTACAAAACCGGGCAGGTGGAGGTCGTTAGCGTGAGCAGTTCACCTAGGAGAGCAAACTCCGATTACAAACCCGGGCAGGTGGAGGTCGTTAGCGAAAGCAATTCATCTAGGAGAGCAAACTCCGATTACAAACCCGGGCAGGTGGAGGTCGTTAGCGAAAGCAGTTCACCTAGGAGAGCAAACTCCGATTACAAACCCGGGCAGGTGAGGTTCGTTAGCCGTGGTAGGCAATTCACCTAGGAGAGCAAACTCCGAACAATAAACCCGGGCAGGTTGGGCTCGTGAGCCGTCATAGGTAATACACCTAGGAGAGCAAACTCCGAACAATAAACCCGGGCAGGTTGGGCTCGTGAGCCGTCATAGGTAATACACCTAGGAGAGCAAACTCCGATCATAAAACCCGGGCAGGTTGGGCTCGTGAGCCGTCATAGGTAATACACCTAGGAGAGCAAACTCCGATCATAAAACCCGGGCAGGTTGGGCTCGTGAGCCGTCATAGGTAATACACCTAGGAGAGCAAACTCCGAACAATAAACCCGGGCAGGTTGGGCTCGTGAGCCGTCATAGGTAATACACCTAGGAGAGCAAACTCCGATCATAAAACCCGGGCAGGTTGGGCTCGTGAGCCGTCATAGGTAATACACCTAGGAGAGCAAACTCCATACATAAAACCCGGGCAGGTGGAGCTCGTCAGCCGTGGTGGGCAATCTGCCTAGGAGAGCAAACTCCGAACAATAAAACCGGGCAGGTGGAGCTCGTCAGCCGTGGTGGGCAATCTGCCTAGGAGAGCAAACTCCGAACAATAAAACCGGGCAGGTGGAGCTCGTCAGCCGTGGCAGGCAGTCTGCCTAGGAGAGCAAACTCCGAACAATAAACCGGGGCTTGTGGTGCTCGTTAGATGTCGTAGACAATCCACGTGATGGGAACACCAAAGAAAAGGAAAATAAAAAGGAACACCAGAAAAAGGAAAATATAGTAACAAAACATCAGGAAAATAAAATAAAAAAACACAGATCATCCACCTTCAGGCCCTAACATCTCCAAAATTATGGGTGAGTCTTTTCTGGGGAGAAAGAGGCTCATCCAGACCAAAGAACATCAAAAAGGGATGACATAGAAAGGAACACCAAAAAAATGGGAAAAAGAGAAAAAAACATCGCAAAAGAAAAGTAACAACAATAACAGAACAACATCAAGAAAAGTAGCATACAAAGAAACATCATCCACCATTCGGCCCCAAACTAACATCACCAAAATTATGGGTGGGCCTCTTCTGGGAGGAAAGCGGCTCACCCAGACCAACGAAGAACATCAACAAGAGGATGATATGAAATAAAAGAACATTAAAAAACACGAAGAAAATAAATAAGAAGAAAAAGAACAGAAAAAAACATCGGAAAACAAAAACAAGAAGAAAAACACATCAAGAGAAGAAAAATATAAGAAACATCATCCACCTTTCGGCCCCTAACTAACATCACCAAAATTATGGGTGGGTCTCTTCTGGGAGGAAAGCGGCTCACCCAGACCAATGATCATCAACAAGAGGATGATATGAAATAAAAGAACATCAAAAAAGAAAAACAACAGCAAGAAAACAAAGAAAAAAGATAAAGAAAAGAAAAGGAAAAAGAAACAAAAAGAAAAAAACACCAAAATAAAATTAAACAAAAACAAAAAAATAATCCAAATAAATAAATAAATAAACAAATACAGAATACAGTAAAATTAACGAACTAACTAACTAATTCAAACTGTCTAACTATTAAACTACCTAATTAACTACCTATCTAACTAAGGGTACTATACAAGGGTACTATTGGACTACCTATTAACTAACTAACTATCAAATCATCTAACGATCGAACATGTATTTGTCTGACTCCTTATCTATTTATCTGCATGGCTCTCTATCATTATGTTTATCTATCCATCTTTTTTTTTCTTTTTGCAGTTAAGGAAGCAGCTCAAGGGCAAAAGTAGATAAATAAAAAAAAAATCCGCATAAATAAAAATAAGTTCTATCTCTATATCTTTTATTTGTTTGTTTATCTTATTTGTTCATCATATTTATTTGTTTACTTACCTTGTCCGTCATCAGTCATGGTCAGTTCTACCTACACGTTTTCCTGCCACAAAATTTTTTCATTGTGTAGTCCTTAGTTATGGTCCGACCTTGAGCTGGAAGGGAAGGACGGGGGCAGGGAGGCAAGAAGAGGGAGGGAGGAAGGGGGGAGGTAGGACAGAGTAACAGGAAGAATTTGGATTATAATGGTTCCCCCCCCTCCCCCTCTGCAGCCAAAAAATAAAACGAAGAAAAGCGTCAAGCAAAAAAAAAATAATAATAAATGGTAGCTAACAATGATAAAGAGTTTGCTTAAAAAAAATGGAAATCGATGAGGTAAAGACTTGGCAGTTTTCTTTTCTTTCTTTTTTTTTTCAACACAGAAGACAAAAAGCTCAAGGACCAAAATAAGAGGATACAGAAAAAAAAAATCGCTACGTCGCTGCTCCCCAATCTTTATCCTTTTGATTATCTGTGTCTTGAATGTGGCAGAATAAGAGAATTTGTATAACAACTGATATTTGTACTCTTCCGGGTATACCCCATTCACGGTGCTCAATAATGACGATAACAGTATAGCAGCAAGTAGTACGCAGTAGCTATAGCGAGGCGGCACCTTTTAGCACTTCAGTTTCCGTCACAACCTTACGGCACATTTCTTAAACTTCGTCGAGCGTTTAAAACTCATTCTCCGCTCTCTATTGTTACGTACTTTACAGAGAGAGAGAGAGAGAGAGAGAGAGAGAGAGAGAATAGCAGGGGTGAGGAAAGAGTGGGAATACGCGTTTCAGTCCTGATTAAGTGTGTGTGTGTGTGTGTGTGTGTGTGTGTCCTTGAAAAAAACCTGAACCTTTTTTTTTCAGTCAAGTTCAGCCTAAACACAGAGGCGGCCATTTCGATGACTACGCAGAAGACGTTGAAGAAAAAATAAATAAAAAAAATTAACCAAAACAGAGAATAACTGACGACCAGTTTCAGTGATCACTTGACTCGGGTCTCCAAGCGCTGCAAAACCTTGGCGGAGAGAGAGAGAGAGAGAGTGTATATGTGTGTTAACCATTGCACTTAGCCATGACACCAAAGGAAGAAAACTGAAGGTAAAGTTAAAGGCGGGTGCATACGCTATTCTTCTTACGCTATCTTCTCACGTAGTCGACTGCTCTTTCGGCCACCTCTTCGGATTCTTTACAGGAGAAGCGAGTAGCGGGCTTTTTTTATTGTTGTTTCTTTTTTTGTGTGCCCTTGTGCTGTCTCCTTTGCTGTAAAAAAAAAAAAAATAGCTGTGTGTGGCTGCGGTAGGTACTCATCTCCGCACACTTGACCCTTTGAGCTTGTGGTAGGCAAGAACCTGTTAGTTACCGGCACCATCTGAGAGGGTGTTTAGTAAGGCCGGCAATTTTTACACTCCTAATTAAGCGAGTAAAACTCGGCCCGGAAACCTTCCGGGCATTAATGATGATAAAATGCAATTATGATGTGAAGTGTAAACTTGTGAAAAAAGTATCTTTATATTATTTGTATAATTTCAGGAGTATTTTTATTTGTATCTTTGAAATCTGGAATAGGAATATTTGTACTTTTATTTGTATTTTTAGATTCAGGAGTAGAAGTATTTGTATTTGTATTTGTATTTTTAGATTCAGGAATAAAAGTATTTGTATTTGTGTTTGTATTTTTGGAATCCCGAACAAAAGTATTTGTATTTGTATTTGACTTATAAAAAATCAGTATTTGATCCAACCCTGATTCATTGTGTGCTTCACACACATTCGCCACTTTTCCGTAGTGACTCTATCCACGGCTTCGTGTGTTATAGTCTGTTCAGAGCATGAAGTCGGTTCAAGGTGTGGCAGATTCCTGAATTCCCATGGGTGCGGCGCTGCCAATTCGACCGCCAATTATCAGATTAGCACCGTCTCCCTACCTACCCACCCGCAACCCACCTGTTTATCTCTCTCTCTCTCTCCCTCTCTCTCCCTCTCTACCCGGGGGAGGGACCTAAGGGGACACGCCGACCACCACCACCAACACCACCACCACCACCACCACCAAAACGTGGCAACATGGGAAAAAATCGCTGCCAAATGTCATAGAATTTATACAAATCGTTGTTATAATCCTAAACATCGACACTCATTGTACTATGTAGCTTCCTTTACTATATACAGAATATATAAAATATCATTTTCAAATAGCACATGGATGGGAAATAAGAGAGAGACGCATGTACGAAGGTTGATTTGGCAGAATGGCTAGAGGTAAACGACGATACCAGCTCCACCCTGAACCAACTTCATGCTCTGAACAGACTATAGTTCCTCCACTTTTTTTAATGTCTGGTTTCCGTTGGAGTTATTTGTTCTTACACGGCTCTTCACCTGTGCCCATATAAGCTCAATGGGGTTCAGGTGGCTGTGGTAAGGGGGAAGCCTTAGTACTTTATGGCCGTGGTCTTCAGCAAGTTTATCAATACTATATATTTCGCTGTCTTTAAATCTGCTGACTAGTTCATATAATTCTAATATGATGTGCGTAGGGTCGTGGGGAATATTATTTTCTGCGAGCCACTGAATGATGTCACATTTTCTTGAACTTTTTGTTGGGGCTTTATTTAATTTCGTGCAATGATATGAGGCATTGTCCATTATGATAAGGCAATGTTCTGGGATATTGGGCAGTAGTTTGCTTTTAAATCAATCCCGAAAATTTTCATGATTCATGGAATCATGATAGTCGCCCTTATTACCGTTTTTTTATTTAAACATATGCAGGCCTCCCGGAACAAATCCTTTTTCACTTCCAGCGTGCACAATGATGAAGCGAGAGCCCTTGCCAGTCTTTAATTTGGGACCAACAGTTCCATCTTTTGTGGTCCAGCACTTACTTACACTTTCGTTCTGATTGACCCACGTCTCATCTAAGTAAACTTCAGCGCGTGGGTTTTCAGATTTTCTGTTTTCATTGAGGGCCCTTAAATATTTGGTCCGCGCAACAACGATATCTTCTCGCTCTAGAAGTATGTGCCGACCACTTTCCACTTTTTTGTAGAGAAAACCCATTTTCTTGATTTTTTTGTGAAGAGATGATCTTTCGCTAGGAAAATTCAGAAGTTCCTCCTTCACCTTTCCTAGAACTTTGTCAAGTGTTGGAATCTCCCCCCTTTCATAAAATGACATAATTATCCTTCTTATGCAATCTTTATCAAATCCGTCGACCATGTCCCGCACTGCACTTTTTCTTATCTTCTTGGGGGGAGGAGAACTATGTACACCTTCTTTTACTTCTCTTTTGAATCTTTTCACGGAGCTCACCGATATCCTGTGGCCTTTGCAGTCTCAATAGTCCGCTCCGTTTCATTCAGTAATGGATTCTTGAGCCTATGGTAATCGAGGACGTGCATAGCCATCGCCCTTGCCTGGCTGGAGTATGACATGTTCCTTGGCGCCTCATGCTGCAGGTCATCTGCCATGTCCCCGCCACTGCAGGAAAAAGGAAAAGAAATAAGTTTAATATTCGCCGTAATTCTGTCCCCATGATTAATGCTTCAATATTTACATAACTATTACTGTTAGTATTATCATTTATACCACTATTATTATTATCGTTATTATTATTATTGTTATTATTACTATTATTATTATAACCATTATAATATTATTAGCAGTACTGATATTGTTTTGTTTTATTATTACTATTATTATTATTATTATTATTATTATTATTATTATTATTATTATTATTATTATTATTATTATTGTTATCATGATAATAATTATTAGCATTACATTTACCCTAACTTTAAATTGTTTTGCGTGTACTTACCTTACAAGTCGACGTACCAGCTGTTGATAGCCACTGTTTATCTTGGGTTGGCAGGAATCAAAATGCAGGAGAAGGCTTCTCTATAGAAGTTTTGCAAGCAATGGGCCTGCGTCCTCGAATGACCATTTATATAGGGAAGATGAGAAGGGTGTGGCGGCATAACGCGCCTCTTCCTGTAACCGCTGATCCCTAGATTCAAGGGAGTGGGTGCAGTCTTGACCTCAGTGCTGCTCTCCTGACTCACCCATCCCGGCCCCCCTCCCCCCCCCCACACACACACTTACACACAAAAAAAGTAATAATAATAATAATAATAATAATAATAATAATAATAATAATAATAATAATAATAATAATAATAATAATAATAATAATAATAATAATAATAATAATAATAATAATAATAATAATAATGACAATAATAATAATAATAAGAATAAGAATAATAAGAATAAGAATATTAATAATAATAATAATAATAATAATAATAATAATAATAATAATAATAATAATAATAATAGTAATAATAATAATAATAATAATAATAATAATAATAATAATAATAATAATAATAATAATAATAATAATAATAATAATAATAATAATAATGATAATAATAATAATAATGATAATAATAATAATAATAATAATAATAATAATAATAATAATAATAATAATAATAATAATAATAATAATAATAATAATAATAATAATAATAATAATAACAATAATAATAATAATAATAATAATAATAATAATAATAATAATAATAATAATAATAATAATAATAATAATAATAATAATAATAATAATAATAATAATAATAATAATAATAATAATAATAATAATAATAATAATAATAATAATAATAATAATAATAATAATAATAATAATAATAATAATAATATTATTATTATTATTATTATTATTATTATTATTATTATTATTATTATTATTATTATTAATTTTTTGTGTGTAATTGTGTGGTGGGGGGCCGGGATGGGTGAGTCAGGAGAGCAGCACTGAGGTCAAGACTGCACCCAGTCACTTGGATCTAGAGATTAGCGGATACAGGAAGGGGCGCGTTATGCTGCCACACCCTTCTCATCTTCCCTATATAAACGGTCATTCGAGGACGCAGGCCCATTTCTTGCAAAAGTTCTATAGAGAAACCTTCTTCTGCATTTTGATTCCTGCCAACCCAAGATAAACAGTGGCTATCAACAGCTGGTACGTCGACTTGTAAGGTAAGTACACGCAAAACAATTTAAAGTTAGGGTAAATGTAATGCTAATAATTATTATCATGATAATAATAATAATAATAATAATAATAATAATAATAATAATAATAATAATAATAATAATAATAATAAAACAAAACAATATCAGTACTGCTAATAATATTATAATGGTTATAATAATAATAGTAATAATAACAATAATAATAATAACGATAATAATAATAGTAGTATAAATGATAATACTAACAGTAATAGTTATGTAAATATTGAAGCATTAATCATCGGGACAGAATTACGGCGAATATTAAACTTATTTCTTTTCCTTTTTCCTGCAGTGGCGGGGACATGGCAGATGACCTGCAGCATGAGGCGCCAAGGAACATGTCATACTCCAGCCAGGCAAGGGCGATGGCTATGCACGTCCTCGATTACCATAGGCGCAAGAATCCATTACTGAATGAAACGGAGCTGACTATTGAGACTGCAAAGGCCACAGGATATCGGTGAGCTCCGTGAAAAGATTCAAAAGAGAAGTAAAAGAAGGTGTACATAGTTCTCCTCCCCCCAAGAAGATAAGAAAAAGTGCAGTGCGGGACATGGTCGACGGATTTGATAAAGATTGCATAAGAAGGATAATTATGTCATTTTATGAAAGGGGGGAGATTCCAACACTTGACAAAGTTCTAGGAAAGGTGACGGAGGAACTTTTGAATTTTCCTAGCGAAAGATCATCTCTTCACAAAAAATCAAGAAAATGGGTTTTCTCTACAAAAAAGTGGAAAGTGGTCGGCACATACTTCTAGAGCGAGAAGATATCGTTGTTGCGCGGACCAAATATTTAAGGGCCCTCAATGAAAACAGAAAATCTGAAAACCCACGCACTGAAGTTTACTTAGATGAGACGTGGGTCAATCAGAACGAAAGTGTAAGTAAGTGCTGGACCACAAAAGATGGAACAGTTGGTCCCAAATTAAAGACTGGCAAGGGCTCTCGCTGCATCATTGTGCACGCTGGAAGTGAAAAAGGATTTGTTCCGGGAGGCCTGCATATGTTTAAATAAAAAAACGGTAATAAGGGCGACTATCATGATTCCATGAATCATGAAAATTTTCGGGATTGGTTTATAAGCAAACTACTGCCCAATATCCCAGAACATTGCCTTATCATAATGGACAATGCCTCATATCATTGCACGAAATTAAATAAAGCCCCAACAAAAAGTTCAAGAAAATGTGACATCATTCAATGGCTCGCAGAAAATAATATTCCCCACGACCCTACGCACATCATATTAGAACTATAGAGTGACAGGGAAGAGTTTGAGTGGCTGGTAGAGTGACAGAGAAGAGTTTGAGTGGCTGCTAGAGGGACAGGGAAGAGTTTGCGTGGCTGGCAGAATGACAGGGAAGAGTTTGCGTGGCTAGCAGAGTGACAGGGAAGAGTTTGAGTGGCTGGCAGAGTGACAGGGAAGAGTTTGTGTGGCTGGCAGAGTGACAGGGAAGAGTTTGTGTGGCTGGCAGAGTGACAGGGAAGAGTTTGTGTGGCTGGCAGAGTGACAGGGAAGAGTTTGAGTGGCTGGTAGAGTGACAGGGAAGAGTTTGAGTGGCTGGTAGAGTGACAGGGAAGAGTTTGTGTGGCTGGTTGAGTGAGAGGGAAGAGTTTGAGTGGCTGGTAGAGTGAGAGGGAAGAGTTCGAGTGGCTGGTAGAGTGACAGGGAAGAGTTTGTGTGGCTGGCAGAGTGACAGGGAAGAGTTTGTGTGGCTGGTAGAGTGACAGGGAAGAGTTTGCGTGGCTGGCAGAGTGACAGGGAAGAGTTTGCGTGGCTGGGAGAGTGACAGGGAAGAGTTTGAGTGGCTGGCAGGGTGACAGGGAAGAGTTTGTGTGGCTGGTAGAGTGATAGGGAAGAGTTTGAATGACTGGCAGAGTGACAGGGAAGAGTTTGAGTGGCGGGCAGAGTGACAGGGAAGAGTTTGAGTGGCTGGTAGAGTGACAGGGAAGAGTTTGAGTGGCTGACAGAGTGACAGAGAAGAGTTTGTGTGGCTGGTAGAGTGACAGGGAAGAGTTTGAGTGGCTGGTAGAGTGACAGGGAGGAGTTTGAGTGGCTGGTAGAGTGACAGGGAAGAGTTTGTGTGGCTGGTAGAGTGACAGGGAAGAGTTTGAGTGGCTGGTAGAATGAGAGGGAAGAGTTTGAGTGGCTGGTAGAGTGACAGGGAAGAGTTTGTGTGGCTGGCAGAGTGACAGGGAAGAGTTTGTGTGGCTGGCAGAGTGACAGGGAAGAGTTTGTGTGGCTGGCAGAGTGACAGGGAAGAGTTTGAGTGACTGGTAGAGTGACAGGGAAGAGTTTGTGTGGCTGGTAGAGTGACAGGGAAGAGTTTGAGTGGCTGACAGAGTGACAGAGAAGAGTTTGTGTGGCTGGTAGAGTGACAGGGAAGAGTTTGAGTGGCTGGTAGAGTGACAGGGAAGAGTTTGTGTGGCTGGTAGAGTGACAGGGAAGAGTTTGAGTGACTGGCAGAGTGACAGGGAAGAGTTTGAGTGACTGGCAGAGTGACAGGGAAGAGTTTGAGTGGCTGGTAGAGTGACAGGGAAGAGTTTGAGTGGCTGGTAGAGTGACAGGGAAGAGTTTGTGTGGCTGGTAGAGTGACAGGGAAGAGTTTGTGTGGCTGGTAGAGTGACAGGGAAGAGTTTGAGTGGCTGGCAGAGTGACAGGGAAGAGTTTGAGTGGCTGGCAGAGTGACAGGGAAGAGTTTGAGTGGCTGGCAGAGTGACAGGGAAGAGTTTGAGTGGCTGGCAGAGTGACAGGGAAGAGTTTGAGTGGCTGGCAGAGTGACAGGGAAGAGTTTGAGTGGCTGGCAGGGTGACAAGGAAGAGTTTGAGTGGCTGGTAGAGTGACAGGGAAGAGTTTGAGTGGCTGGTAGAGTGACAATGAAGAGTTTGAGTGGCTGGTAGAGTGACAGGGAAGAGTTTGTGTGGCTGGCAGGGTGACAGGGAAGAGTTTGTGTGGCTGGTAGAGTGACAGGGAAGAGTTTGTGTGGCTGGTAGAGTGACAGGGAAGAGTTTGTGTGGCTGGCAGAGTGACAGGGAAGAGTTTGTGTGGCTGGTAGAGTGACAGGGAAGAGTTTGAGTGGCTGGTAGAGTGACAGGGAAGAGTTTGTGGCTGGCAGAGTGACAGGGAAGAGTTTGAGTGGCTGGTAGAGTGACAGGGAAGAGTTTGAGTGGCTGGTAGAGTGACAGGGAAGAGTTTGTGTGGCTGGCAGAGTGACAGGGAAGAGTTTGTGTGGCTGGCAGAGTGACAGGGAAGAGTTTGTGTGGCTGGCAGAGTGACAGGGAAGAGTTTGTGTGGCTGGCAGAGTGACAGGGAAGAGTTTGTGTGGCTGGTAGAGTGACAGGGAAGAGTTTGTGTGGCTGGTAGAGTGACAGGGAAGAGTTTGAGTGGCTGGTAGAGTGACAGGGAAGAGTTTGTGTGGCTGGCAGAGTGACAGGGAAGAGTTTGAGTGGCTGGTAGAGTGACAGGGAAGAGTTTGTGTGGGTGGCAGAGTGACAGGGAAGAGTTTGTGTGGCTGGCAGAGTGACAGGGAAGAGTTTGTGTGGCTGGCAGAGTGACAGGGAAGAGTTTGTGTGGCTGGCAGAGTGACAGGGAAGAGTTTGTGTGGCTGGCAGAGTGACAGGGAAGAGTTTGTATGGCTGGCAGAGTGACAGGGAAGAGTTTGTGTGGCTGGTAGAGTGACAGGGAAGAGTTTGTGTGGCTGGTAGAGTGACAGGGAAGAGTTTGAGTGGCTGGTAGAGTGACAGGGAAGAGTTTGTGTGGCTGGTAGAGTGACAGGGAAGAGTTTGTGTGGCTGGTAGAGTGACAGGGAAGAGTTTGAGTGGCTGGTAGAGTGACAGGGAAGAGTTTGAGTGGCTGGCAGGGTGACAGGGAAGAGTTTGAGTGGCTGGTAGAGTGACAGGGAAGAGTTTGAGTGGCTGGCAGAGTGACAGGGAAGAGTTTGAGTGGCTGGCAGAGTGACAGGGAAGAGTTTGTGTGGCTGGTAGAGTGACAGGGAAGAGTTTGAGTGGCTGGTAGAGTGACAGGGAAGAGTTTGTGTGGCTGGTAGAGTGACAGGGAAGAGTTTGAGTGGCTGGTAGAGTGACAGGGAAGAGTTTGTGTGGCTGGTAGAGTGACAGGGAAGAGTTTGAGTGGCGGGCAGGGTGACAGGGAAGAGTTTGAATGGCTGGCAGGGTGACAGGGACGAGTGAATGGCTGACAGGGTGACAGGGAAGAGTATGAATGGCTGGCAGGGTGACAGGGAAGAGTATGAATGGCTAGCACGGTGACAGGGAAGAGTGAATGGCTGTCAGGGTGACAGGGAAGTATTTGAATGGCTGGCAGAGTGACAGGGAATTAAGCGTTTGAATAGCTGGCAGGGTGACAGGGAAGTTTGAACGACTGGCAGTTAGGGCGACAGGGAAGTTTGAATGGCCGGCAGGGTGACAGAGAAGTCTGAATGTCTGGTAGGGTGACAGGGAAGTTTGAATGGCTGGCAGGGTGACAGGGAAGTTTGAATGGCTGGCAGCTAGGGTGACAGGGAAGTTTGAATGGCCGGCAGGGTGACAGGGAAGTTTGAATGGCTGGCAGGGTGACAGGGAAGTTTGAATGGCTGGCAGGGTGACAGGGATCGAAGTTTGAATGGCCGGCATTGTGGCAGGAAAGTTTGAATGGCCAGCAGGGTGACAGGGAAGTTTGAATGGCCGGCAGGGTGACAGGGAAGTTTGAATGGCCGGCAGGGTGACAGGGAAGTTTAAATGGCCGGCAGGGTGACAGGGAAGTTTGAATGGCTGGCAGGGTGACAGGGAAGTTTTAATGGCTGGCAGGGAAGTTGTGACAGGAAAGTTTGAATAGCTGGCAGGGTGACAGGGAAGTCTGAATGGCCGGTAGGGTGACAGGGAAGTTTAAATGGCCGGCAGGGTGACAGGGAAGTTTGAATGGCTGGCAGGGTGACAGGGAAGTTTGAATGGCCGGCAGGGTGACAGGTAAGTTTGAATGGCCGGCAGGGTGACAGGGAAGTTTGAATGGCCGGCAGGGTGACAGGGAAGTTTGAATGGCCGGCAGGGTGACAGGGAAGTTTGAATGGCCGCAGCGTGACAGGGAAGTTTGAATGGCCGGCAGGGTGACAGGGAAGTTTAAATGGCTGGCAGGGTGACAGGGAAGTTTGAATGGCTGGCAGGGTGACAGGGAAGTTTGAATGGCCGGCAGGGTGACAGGGAAGTTTGAATGGCCGGCAGGGTGACAGGGAAGTTTGAATGGCCGGCAGGGTGACAGGGAAGTTTAAATGGCCGGCAGGGTGACAGGGAAGTTTGAATGGCTGGCAGGGTGACAGGGAATTTAAGTTTTAATAGCTGGCAGGGAAGTTGTGACAGGAAAGTTTGAATGGCCGGCAGGGTGACAGGGAAGTTTGAATGGCCGGCAGGGTGACAGGGAAATTTGAATGGCCGGCAGGGTGACGGAAGTTTTAATGGCTGGCAGGGAAGTTGTGACAGGAAAGTTTGAATAGCTGGCAGGGTGACAGGAAAGTCTGAATGGACGGTAGGGTGACAGGGAAGTTTAAGTGGCCGGCAGGATGACAGGGAAGTTTGAATGGCCGGCAGGGTGACAGGGAAGTTTGAATGGCCGGCAGGGTGACAGGGAAGTTTGAATGGCCGGCAGGGTGACAGGGAAGTTTGAATGGCCGGCAGGGTGACAAGGAAGTTAGAATGGCCGGCAGGGTGACAGGGAGGAGACTTGTTAATGGCTGGCAAGGTGACAGAGAGGAGGGTGATGTGGCTAGCAGGGTGACAGGGAAGATATTAAATGGCTGGCAGGTGACAGGGATTAGATTGAGGAGGTGACAGGGTGACAAGGAAGAGAGTCACAGCTGGTACTATTATAAGACTCGCTTCTCCAGGTATTTCTAAAGGTCAAAGACGGGGTCAGTTCAGGTTCATGATACAGAAGAACGCTCAAACTACCACCAGGGTCATAAACTACTCCTGGAAATGCCCACAATTAACTCCCACTAAAGCCTTGTCAAATATATGTGTTCTTGGGCGCCGAAATGTCTTACAATGCGACTCTGAGGGGTATTACAAGACACTGCCATATCACATCAGCCATTTCTAAAGGTCAAAGACGGGGTCAGTCGGGTTCTAATGATTGTTTCTTCAGGTTCATGATACAGAAGAAGGCTCAAACTACCACCAGGGTCATAAACTACTCTTGGAAATGCCCACAACTCCCACAGAAGCCTTGTCAAATATGTGTTCTTGGGCGCCGAAATGTCTTACAATGCGACTCGATCTGCAGTATATAGCAAGCAGGGTCAGGGAAAAAAAACTCCCAGTCCAGTCCAGGCTCCCACTTATGACTTATTCTCGATTCATGCTTATTGATTGGCGTTGTTGGTTGGCGTACGTTGTTGTGTCTGAGTTTTGTTCAAATTTGCATTCATTCCTACCATTGTATCTTTTTAATTTCATATGGTGCTCCCTACACATGTACTATTACCAGTTGTATAATCACATTCTGCCCTGCCTGGGGGTTGGGATGGCATGTTCCTCCCTTCTCCCTTATTGTTTACCTGCAACAATAAATTATCAATCAATCAATTTTCTTTTCTCTTCCATATTGCCCGACCGTCAACTCATCTCCCGAGCCAAGACCAAGACCAAGAGCACGCAGCCATGTTTGTTTACGTCCTGAGGGTGGCCGAGGCTGAGGGAGCACCGCGCTGAGGGCCGCCGCTGTGCCGCCGCGTGAGTGCCGGGCCGGGGACGGGGCATGGAGAAGTGCAGGGGCAGGGCCGGAAATTGACCTATCGTAGTTTAGAGGGAAATATGTGCTATGTGTTGTAGAGACGAGTCAGTGTGTATCAGTCCTGTGTTACGCCTCCCGCCCTCCAGTTTTCTTCTTTCCTCTCTCTCGATTACTCTTCTTGTTTTTCTCTTACGAACATGCGTAACGGAGGTCAGCGCAGGGGCCAGGCGCATCTGATATCTCCGTTTTTCCCCCCCCGTCTTCTCCCACTAACTATCTTACTCAATACTATTTTTCTATACTTAGTCTTTGTTGTAATGTATTCGAAGTCAAATGTAACAAATTTCAGCCCTTTACTATCATTATCTTTCTATCTTCAACCTACTACTATCAATTCTATCTTACTATTAATACTATTTTTGGTTAAGATTCGTTATAGGACCGTGCCAGTATCTCATTACCTGCCTTATGAAACATCAGTATCTCTTCATATATCTTTTCTGCAAACCTTCAACAGTCATGGAAACGCTTTGAAAATTCAATGCAAGGACTTTTTTTTACTCTTGAAAATAGGGGATAATGTTTACGGAAGCGCGTCGCCTCCTCTGGCGACGGTGCAGCCAGTGTACTGAGAAATACCTTCTCGCTGAAATAAGTCACATATATACGTGGGGGGGGGTCCAGGGGGGGCATAGCCCCCCTGGTTAGAAGGGGGTTCGAGGGGGGCGCAGCCCCCCCCCGTTAGTAGGTCGTAAAGTTCAGTTGGAGTAGTTTAAATATGCTCCCTGACCCTAAACCCTCTGCGAGCTATTTTGCGGCTGCAACGTCGCCACGGCCGCCGCCAGAGGAGGTGACGTGCTTTCGTAAACATTATTCCCTATTTTCAGGAGTAAAAAAAAAGTCCTTGGATTGGATTTTCAAAGTGTTTCCATGACTGTTAAAGGTTTGTAGAAAAGATATATGAAGAGATAGTGATGTTTCATAAGGTAGATAATGAGATACTGTCACGGTCCTAAAACGAATCATGACCCTATTTTTCTATGCTTAATCTTTGGGTATCATTCCAGATTGTCACCTGTCTCACAGCAAAGAACAACCTGGTGCTATTTGAAGTATTTTGTGTCCATACAACACAATGACGTATTGCTTTTCCATTGCAAAGAGAAGGGGGGTGGAGGGGGCCAAAGCCTTTCCGTCGGGGGTCGAGGGGGGCGAAGCCCCTTGTTGAGCGGGTTGAGGGGGGCAAAGCCCTTCGTTAGGTAGGTTACATTAAGTTAGGTTTGGTTAGTTTAAATTCATTCGGCACGCAATATGGGGCGGTGGAAATATGCAGTGCAGGATGTGACAGGGCGGCGGCGGGGGTGGTCCACCACGTGGGCCAGTGTTGTGAGATATACCTGCTCGCAGAAATAAGTCGCTGTGCTGTCCATCACACATGTGCGGTGGAGGAATACACAGCAGGAAAACATTAATTAGCCTGGTTTTGTTCTAGTTTGTCCACTTATGATCTTTTTGAGCATTGAGTGAAATATAGAAACAGTAAACAAATTGAACCTCTCTGGGAGCTATTTTGTGGCAGTGGCGATGGGTGCACGAAGGGCATTGAAAGGTAAAATGCTAGTGTTTGCCCATACTCCCCCCAATCCCCAAAACAAGCTTGGGGACCTGTGGGAATGCAGGGTTTCAGGTGGAGGACATGAAATCCATTGCAATCACGTATTTTTTTTGAAGGGGGGGAGGGACAAGAAATCCCAAGATCTAGGGAAATTCCCTACAGTAAGGGAGTTTTCCCTCCCACTGCCACTATAATGAGTGTTTGCAACGAATTTAGTGTTCCCCAAACGGAAACCACACATTCTCACTGGATCCCCAAGCTTGTTTTGGGAGAGAAGTGTAGTGAACTCACCAAATGATGTTCACCTTACCGGTCTGGCGTGGCGCTGGAGGCCATCTATGCCCCACAAAAACCTCCTACACCACACTCATGCCCTCTCGCTACCACCGGTGCCAGTAGGTTGTCACCTCATCGCAAGGTTTCTGTCCTGCTGGTAGAGTCCGTGGCACCAAACATGGTGTATCTTCATTGTTTATCACTGACACAAGCAAAACCACCGGCTAGCCGTGATCCAACCAACGTTGTGCCTTAAACAGTACTGGGGTTCTAGAGCAAGTGCAGGCTCTTGAACCTTCTGCCCGAGCTGTTCGAACACGTGAATCCTGACTGATCACATTTTGAATCTGCTTCACGGGTTCGTGTTTCCAGTATACGAGGTGATTGTGGATATTGACTTTACGCCTCCAGAATACAATAATATGCCTCCATATATCATACTTAATAAACAAAATACATGTCCCTTAACCATAACATGAAGGAAGCACCAGTAGTGGATCCAGATCCAGCCCCTTCCTCCAACGATCTTGGGGGACCCACGGGAAGTTGGGGTATTTGGGTGGGGGAGCATATTTAAACTACTCCAACTGAACTTTGCGATCTGGTAACAGGGGGGCTTTGCCCCCCTCGACCCCTGTGCTAACCAAGGGGGGGCTTTGCCCCCCCCTTGCCCCGCCGCTCTTAAGATACCCCAACTGAACTTTACGACCTAATATCTAACTAAGGGACATTAGCTATTACATTACTGACGACGCCAAGATGGTACGGCGGCTTCACCAGACCCATCCTCCTCCGAAGAAGCTTCGTCACTAACCTGCTTCACGCCTTTGTACGTGGTACCAAACCTGCTTCACATGTTGGTGCGTGCTACCAGTGAGTGAATACATAGTCGTATATGACGGAAATTACTTACTGTTTAGATCATGGAGGTAGGATTAGGAGGAGGCGGCGCGCAGTGGAAAAAAGTGAAGTAGAGTCTGCCATCTTGGGACTGGCAAGAAGCAGGTGTCGGCCACTCCCAGCCCCACCTAGGCTTAGCTTTGACCTGACTGTGCCCTACCTAGACCTCACTATAGACATGAATCACTGCATTCAGTCATTCGTCAAAGTCAATGGACTGTGTGTGGACGTGCCTCGCGGGCTGCTCACGATGCCAGTGTCCTGTGCTGCATACGGCTGCAGCGCGAGGTTTGATAAGGAAAAATACCCTACACTTACATTTCACAACTAAGTAATATTAGGTGTAATCTAAAACTAAACTGAGGTGAAGATAAACTACGCAGTAACTGATAAATTGAGTAAGATTTCATTATTAAACTACAGACTTCAGCCTACTGAGTGTGGTGTTATAGCTTCTTATTAGGTCTTATGGAATGAAATCTTCTTAAAAGTAGTTATCTTAGCAATGGTGAATACAGATCAAAAAATAAACTTCTATTGTCAATATAGGTATTCCTTAACACTTATTATAAAATCTTAGTTATATGCGACAAGTGAAAGTTGATCCTTCATTCACTAAAAGTAAGGGATAGAGGAAACTTGGTATATCCTTCTGATGGTGTTATTGATATTTGTATCACTTCAGAGAAACTGTTCAGAGAAAGAGTGTCAAGCAACAATTTAGGGCAGGGGGCTATTAGTAAGCTAGTTATTTCAGTGCTGGCTTATTGCAACCAAAAAAACATATTCCCCACCGTAACTAATCACATGTATGACACAGACCCTCAGGAAAACCACCTGCGTCTGTTAGTTAAGGCAGTTGCTGAGACATATTTGCAGGTACGGCTTAAGTATGATGCTACACAGATAACTAATGAATTAGCAAGTAATGTTAAGGTAAGGAGCCGTCAGTTGTAAACCAAACTTATTAATTTCAGTGGCCAATAAATACAAACCAAACCTACTTTCAGTTTCTCTTGTTAAATTTAGGATGGATGATTTTATAATAGTGTACTTATAATTATGTACTTTACAATTAACTAATAAATCAGGTATTATTAGTTGTGCTATGAACATTTATTATCCACAAAAAGATATAAAATCATGGTTTAGGTTACTTGAAAAATGGTCGTTAATGCATGTACGGATATTTGTATTTCTAGTATGTAGCTCATCGCACTGAAAATACTTATTTTCGCGCATGAGTACTTGTTTTAATACAATTAAATATTAATTTGAAAAGTACTTGAAGTAAGAATAAAAATGGCTTAGTCTAAAAGCAAGAAAAAAGTTGTAGTATCGTAACAGATAGCGAAACAATTGATAAAAAAAATTTAATAAAGCTACTGATACTAAGGGTTGGCGCGGCCATCCTGCCAGTCCTGGGCGTTGGCCAGCGCGGGCAAACTGGCTTCACTTTCCTGGGACACCTCACCCAGCTCGCGCCGTCTCCTCCTAATCCTACCTCCATGGTTTAGATCAGGGCTACTCAACCATTATGAGCAAAGGTCCAGTTAGACAAGTACAAATGTATGCAGAGATCCGATTAAATATTGTAGCTGGACCCCAGCTCCAGGAGTAGCAAAATATAATTTTACATTATGAAAGTCCTAGCGATGGATTCTTGCAAGTGTATTTCCTTGACTGATTGTAGGGCCTACAGTCAGGCAAGGAAATATACTTGCAAGAATCTATCACTACCAGGACCATGTAAATCAGTTATATTTTTCTACTGCTGGAACTTGGGGTCCAGTTACAACACTCATAAGGTCCGGATTCGGACCGCGGGCCGCCAGTTGAGTAGCCCTGGTTTAGATGCTTCATTATAACCTTAGTACTGTAACAGGGGGGGGGGCTTCGCCCCCTTCGAACCCCTCTTTGGTATGGAGAGTGAGTGAAATTGTGTGGTTTTCGTACGTGGTAAAAAAATCCTGGAATGTGTGAAATTTCCCTACATTTAAGTAATTGTAAGGAATTTCCCTACATCTAGGGTATTTTTCAACCCCCCATAACTCAAAAACTATGCATTTGCAACGCATTTCTTGTTTACCACCGCATTCCCCGCAGTCTCAATGGCCTGCTAGCCAATTTTGGTTGCGAGGGGTGAGTATGGGCAAACACTAGAATAATACCCATTGAAAAGTCAATTATTTAGTGATTTAATGATTTGCAACAGAACACTATATCATAACACACTGAAAACTACCAGAAAAAATAGTTCCATCTAACAGTGTCCCATGTGTGACATTCTGAAAATTAACCAATCTTTGTTGTAATCTATTCAAAGTCATATATAAGGAATATGAGCTCTGGAGCAAAGCGCATCTAATATCCCCCTCATTTCTCCCTTTACTATCATGAACTTACTATCAATACTATCTTTCTAACAATACTATTTTTACCATTTACTGTTGATGAGGTTTTCTATACCTAATCTTTGTTGTCATCTATTCTAAGTCAATAGGCGCACCTAACATCACCAAATGTGGGGTACAAACTTGGCGGAGGGACTGTTTTTGTGCTGCGAGAGGTGGTAGTGGGCTAAAGAGTAGCCTATCTGGATTTTTGTTTTTGTTTATTAATGATCCATGAGACGTCCCAGTTAAATCAAAGTATGTGCTTATCTTTGTATTCATTCATACACACACTGGTAATATTTCTGTGGGGTCTGATTCACTTAACTGAGTGAAATTCTATTGTGATAAAGAGTCACAAATTCGTGTCACTAGTAAAAATGAAACTAGTAATGTAAGTTTTGCCTCCATGAAATATACACAAATAGATAAATATGAAAGCTCACAAAGTAACAATAAGTGACTTCACGTGCTTTGCGCAGTAAAAATATGCTTATTTAAGGTATCTGCTGCCTGCAAAATGGCGTGCGCTGCTGCCTCGGGCCACAGTTGCCGTATAAAATATATACGTATTTTTATATTATTGTTCTGTTGTTTATTCAATGTTCTGTTCAAGAAAAAGAATACTCAATTTTAGTTAGTTTTTGGTTATAAGGATTCTTTACAAAATACAATTATAACTTTACCTCCTATAAGTTAGGAAATGTACTGAATCCTGGATTGGCTATGGTGTTGTTAGGTGCGCCTATTGTAACGCCAGGGTGAATGGGGAATGGTGCAGGGCCATTTTCATTGCGTTACCAAGTGTGTTTGTTGAGTACTGGTAGTCTATAGGTCTGATACCGGCCACCTGGCCTACACCATCGGTCATTATGAGTGTTTTGCAAAGAAGTAGGTTAAAGGGCACAATTCAGGTGTATACTCAACAAAACATCTGGGGAATTATTTAGCAAAAAGGAGCAGCCTATTCCAGAGACACTGTTGTATCACTGTTATTTTGTTGAAACTCATTCACAAAACTTGGTCAGCTCAGGATATTACAAGTTAACAGGTATGGGAAGGGGGTATCATTTTGTTAGGGGTCACTCAAAAGATGTGAATACTCCGGACCTTACTATACTTACCTACCACTAACCTGTGATGTCTGGTGTTTATGATTCCACTCTTAGATTGAAAGCAAGAAAGAAAAGATAATTGCGTAGTAATCACACATCATGTGTGGCAGTGTTTACTCACAAGCTGCCATGATTGGCAATGCTGCAGTGGGTATTTTGGTAATTTTCTATCAGTAATTATTTTTGTGCTCACGTCCAGGTTCGGTTACATAATTAAATGTACAGTATTTTGTCTGGGTCTTTGTTATCAAGTAAGGTTAGGCTAGATTAGTTTATATGTAATTTTTTAATGAATGAACTGGCAACAGATTACTAATTTAGAGGTGATAGGTTCTTAATTTAGGTAGGTCAAGTAAGGTTAGATTAAATTATACATAGTTAATGAATTAAGTGGTGATAGGTTACAATTTTAGCAGGATTTATTAACTTCTGGCATCAATAAGTTGATGTTTTAAGTATAGTAGGTTCAGTAAGGTTACATTCAGTTAGATTAGTTCACACATACTTCTTAATGAATTAAGTCATAATAGGCTACTATTTTAGCAGGAGTAAGTCATTATGTCAGCACCGGCTATTGTGAGGCCAGATTTTGTCTAGGAAATCGTCTTTACATGGACCACATTATTTTCCAGGACGTTCCAGGCCTCCACTACTCTTTGTGGAAAGCTGTTCTTCTTTATGTCTTCCTTTTTATCTTCCTTCCATGGCCTCTTGATTCTCTTGTATCCCACATTATTAGATCTTTGTTCAATTTCTCCATCCCACTCAGAACCCTATACACCACAATCAGATCTCCTCTCTCCTTCCTCTGTTCCAGTGTGGGTTGGTTCAGCTGCTTCAATCTCTGTATGTTAAGTTTCTTAGTCCTGGAACCAGCTTTGTTGCTGCCTTCTGAACCCTCTCTACTTTCCTTATATTTGTCTTTGTAATCGGCGACCATACTGTTGCTGCGTATTCCAACCTTGGACCTATCATGGTTACAATCAGTTTTTTCATCATTTCCTCGTCCAGATATTGAAGAGCAACTTGTATGTTTCTCACCAGGCTGTGTGTCTCACCTACAATTCTGTTTACTAGTTAATCGCAGGTCCTTTTCCATTGATTGATGTGTGTATGTCGTTTGTTTAGTCGATATAACTTTTCTTTCTTTATAAATCTTTGTCACAGGTCACACTTGATATAGGAAATAGTGTTTAGATGATGAAGACAAACTCTGTTTATGAAGATAGGAAGCAATGTTTATAAAGATGATTACACATTTCATAATGTGCAAACATTGTTGCCTCTGCTACTTCAAACAAAACTGATGCATAACTCATTAAATCTTTCTCATTGCTACTGTACTTTCTCATTGTTAGGCATGGGGAAGACTTCCCTAGAAATGGGTATGATAACAGTAGTTTATATATTTTGTATGTTCTTCAGTCCAGTTTTAACACAGTGTGTGCTTTTCTATGTTTGCAGGTATTTGTGTGAGCCAAGAGCTTGTTGTGTGGTGGACCTGCAGGAGTAGTTGAGGCAACCCTAGAGGATGGTTCAGTCCAATCTTTAGTGTGAGCCAAGGATGAGTGCTCTGCTGCCCTCCTCCACTCTTGAACCACTGTGCTCAGCCACCAGCATGACACCACAGTGAGTTTCCCTTGTGCCGTGGGCCCTTGACATTCATGGATTTAACCTTTGTGGTTTTGAAGCTTTGCAGTCTATCACTGCCTCTCTCATTGTGCCCAGCCATTGGTAGAGTTCTGTAGGGGGTTCCATGTGCTCCATCCACACCAATCAGTTTGTCATGTGACTGGGGTCTCAGCTGGGTATGGGGGACACAGTTGACTCCCCACATGAAAAGGGCAGCCCACCACACCTACTAGGCAGGCCTGTGGCTTATCCTGGCAACTGAGCTTGCAGGTGACCCCTAACTAGAAGCCACAGTAGCAGAATGAGGTGTTCACAGGAGACAGGGAGATGATGCAGAAGGAACAGTAGAGGTTCCCATGTCTGCCACTTTTTTTTACCAGAGGAAGCAGTCAAGGGCAAGCATATAAATCAGTGATGTAAAGCATGCAAAACTATCGCTCCCCTAAAACAAATGTGGCAGAGAATTTAAAAAGCCTTTGAGTGAGAGTGCACACCACCTCCCAGGCTGGTGACATTTTCTGCTCCAGAGCGTGTGGTGTGCATGACCCGCTTACCGATTGTGCCCATTGTCTTGGCTGTTTTGCTACCTTGCAAAACTTCCTGTAATTTTGATATTGCAATATGTGCTTGTGCTGATGCATTTCAAAGATTAAAAGTGCAGTGCTGTGCTATCAAGTGAGTGAACTGGCCCAATTTGCAGCAGCAGAGCTGTTTAACCCTGTAGCAGCGATGTGCCA
The DNA here is from genome assembly GCF_024679095.1 of Eriocheir sinensis. NCBI lineage: Eukaryota > Metazoa > Arthropoda > Malacostraca > Decapoda > Varunidae > Eriocheir > Eriocheir sinensis. Next base: position 3,118,645 of record NC_066521.1, on the reverse strand, counting down.
AATTTATGGCTTTACCGTGTAGCAGCGATGGGCCAAATTTGTGCCATGATACAATCCCTCCAAAATAGATGATAGATAAACTGATCACAAATGCTTCGATATATATTATGAACTGGTTTGTGTGAGGGGTGATTTTTTCTAATTTTACTCGCTTAGAGGGACCATTAAGAAACATGATCCCCGCTGCTACCGGGTTAAGGCAGGGCAGCAAGCATTTGCAGATTTTTTACTTTTGGGATGTAACTGTCCCGTAACCCCTGTGAAGTCAAGGGTCTTCCATAATGAGGACTGCTGCCTCTCACCCTTGCTCACTGTAAAGCTGACTTGTGCAAAATAGATCACAGGTGTTGGTAGAGTAAAGATTTTAGGCTTGAGTCTTGAAACGGGATATTTTATTTTTTTGCCCCAGTCAGCCAGGCATAGGGGTGTTAATATCGTCTGGACTCAGTTTTATTTTCTAATGTCAAAAGAAAACTTCAGACTCAGATATTGAGATATATATAATCCTCCAAGGGTTTGATTTTGATTTGTGGTAATTTTTCTATTTTCAGGTGTTGGCAGACAGGACATGGACGAAGCTTGTTATTGAGGAAGAAAAAGAAATTTGAATGGTTTCCACTCCTGGTAACCACTGTTTCCGTACTGCCCCCAAGGCTGCTGCACCACCAGCCTAGCCCAGATCTACTTAACATTCAGAGTCCTAGAAACTGTTTAGGAAGGGCATAAACTATATTTACTTTACTAATGTATTGATATCTACCCCTTTATTAGTGGAGTGCTTAATTCCAGCCAAGTGTAGATTTTCACTAGTAAAAGGCATACTGTGTATTTGTCTGATTCTGTGAGTGTGTGTCCCATAGTGATCTAAGTGTCCCTCAACCCTACCATTGGAGAGTAAGTTCTGTCACAAAGATGGACAGAGCCAAGAAAATGCCATTCCAGGAAGTCAGTGATCAAGCCCAGGTCTCCCCCGCCTCCTTATCTCCTCCGGCTTCCTCCCGGCAGAAGGGGAGGAGAAAAAAGAGGGACAGTGTCATGGATCCACAGAAAGCATCTAACCCCCACAGCCCCAAGTCAGACTCATCTGAAGGAGACTCAATCACCACCACCATTGCCAATGCCAACAGTTCTGCAGATGGCGAGGCTACAGAGTCAACCCGTCTCCATGGTGGTGAGGGGGAGGAAGAGGGGTCCACATCCCCATCGTCTGCCTCGGGCATCCCTCAGAGGCTCCACTGCGTGTACTGCAATGTTTACTATAGTACCAAGGCAGACCTCCAGACCCACTGTCGCAGCCAAGACCACCAGATGACCATCATGTCAGACGAGGGGCGGGACTGGTCCCATCGTCCGCCTCCCCGTGGCCTTGGTGCGGAGGACTACAGCCTCTGTCCCACGTACCGTGCTGCTCAGACCTGCCGCATGGGGGACCAGTGCGTGGAGGCTCACAGCGAGGCAGAGCTGGCTGAGTGGCAGGAGCGCTTCGAATACCGTGCTATGAAGCTGGAGCGAGCACGAGAAAAACAACTTCACGGTGCCTCGTATGCTGACCATCTGCTGGAGCGACTCTCTCTCACGCAGCAGCAGGACACCCTCATCACAGAGAAGGTGGGCTTGAACCTGAGTTTCCATTCATGTTGTAGACAAGCACCTCATTGCTGCATGGGAGTTTCAGGTAAGATAATTTGATACACTGAGAAGGCTATAGAAAAACAGATACTAACTAGGAGCATTTAAGATCAAAGTTAACCTGAGGTGAGATGTTTTTTAGGGTCGGAGGCCATCCCGTAGCAGCTCTCTGCATCTTTTCAGTCTTCTCTTCATGGTCTTTAGGTGTGGGTTCCAGATAAGTTATGTGGTCTAATGTTATCCTAATGAATGTTATTATAGGATTCTTTTTAGCATAGCTTTGTTGATATTATACAGGAGCTACTTTTATGTTCGCTGAGAGTGCTTGCTTGCTTGCATGCAGTGTACTTTGTCATTGTGTGATCACCTGGTGACATTTTTTAAGATCATACTAATTTGTTTTCCTTTGCTGCTTCCAGTAGGTTTAGGTCTCTTTGCTCATAATTACAAACTGTTTTCCATATCTACTGAATTCCATGACTAGATATTTCTATTGAAAAATCCTCCACTTTTATACACAAAAAAACAGTGGTGGGCTTGGTTCCCCGAATCTGCTAACCGCTAGTTAGTGAAGCTAACTTTTTCGGTAGCTGATTAGTGTTTTCGCTAACTTTGGAAACGGTTAGCGGACCAGTTAGCTTCCGCTAAATGTAGTTCCTCCTCCGCTAACTTTAAGTCCACTAAAAAATTCATACAAGTTTGTTCTTGTCTGTTGTGGGCAGACACAGCACCAGTTGAGCCACATGGCGCAATAATTCCAGGGCTTCCACTTTTGGGTAAATTACGCTTATTAGGGAAACTTTTGGGTATTTTAGCGTAGTGCATCTACCATTTCCAGCTCTTTGAACTCGGGATTTAATAACAAGAATTCTATATTTTCCACCTGACAAGAAATAAACTTAAAATAATAAAAATATAAGTGTCAGTTATGGAAAAAGTAAAAAATGCATAAATTTGTGGGAAATCTTGGGTAAATATACGGATTAAGGATAAACTGGAGGCTTCTTTCCCTTCTCTTGTTGTTGTTGCTTGTTGGGCTCTTTGTTCAGTTCAGCTGCGATGTTGTCACCGTGTAGTCGCGTTCATTATTGTCGCCTTGCTTATCGTTATCGATGTCATGGAAGGAGACCAGAGTGAGGATGTTTTGTTTGCTCATCATATGATTTTAGCTTTCTGGAAAGCTCTATGTCTAGGCCACAGCATATTGAAATTACAGGTCACTAGGTCTGTTTTTAAGGGTTTTAGAGCCAATACACTAAACCGAAGCTAAATCCACATAAAAAAGTTAATGGTTAGTGTTAGCTTCCACTAATTTCTTTATCAGTTTAGTGGTTTAGCGTAAACGAAGCTAACTTTTTAGTTAGTGGATTACCAGTTAGCGAAGAAAACTTTTCGGTTAGCGGTGCCCACCACTGAAAAAAAACTCTAGTAACTGTCAACTGTTGGGATTCAGAGGTGTTGGATGAGCACCTCTTGGGGTATACTCTGAGAGCTCTCCATGGAATTTCATTCCACCCAACATAAAGAATAGGACAGTTTGCTATGGAAAGATCATTAATGAATATAAGAAAGAGAATGGGAGATAGAACTGAGCCCTGCAGAGTATAACTATTTATAGGCTTAGTGGTACAACAGTGACCGTCTACCAAAGTATATATAGATTGGCGTGAATGGGAACTGGAGAGACATTTGCAGAGAGAAAGATAGAATCTGTCGGAGGGTAGTTTAGACAGCAAAGATTTGTGCCAGACTTTGTCGAAAGCTTTTGAGATGTCTAAGGCAACAGCAAAAGTTCCTCCCAAATGGGGAAGAAAGCTAAGCTCTCAGTTAGCAAAGCAAGAAGATCATTAGTTGACTGGTTGTCAGGGAGAAAGACAGAAGCTGATTGATCCTTGAACTCTCATATTAAGGATTATTTCAAAAGCTGTAGGACAACAAGACAAAGCCATGGGAGAGTAGTTTGAAGGATTAGAGCAGTCACCCTTCTTAGGCACAGGCTCTTTATAGGCATACTTCCAGAAGGTAGATGTTGAAAGGCAGATACCAAGAAGTTTGACCAGGCAGGATAGCAGCACAAAAGCAGTTTTTAAGGACAGTGGGAGGCACTCCATCGCATCCACAAGCCTTCTGAGGTTTGAGACCTGAGAAAACATAGAAAATATTATTCATAAAATTTTTAATAATGCTATAGTGAAGTCAGAGGGGGGATAAGTAGGAAGAATATGCCCAGAATTGTTCAGAGTGGAATTTTCAGATAAAGTTTGAGCAAGACAGATGTGAGAGCAGTGTTGCCATCAGGACTGAGGAGAGATGGTAAAGATGAAGTAACAAAATTGTTTGAGATATTTTTGGCTAGGTGCCAGGAGCTCCTGAAAGAATTAGAGAAAGCAAGGTTGTGGCATTTTATATTGATGAAGCTGTTTTTCGTTAGTCGGATAATAGATTTGGTGCAATTTGAGGCAGAAATATAAAGGTTATGATTAACAGGAGTTTGAAGGATCAGGTAACTTTTGTGAGCTGCCTCTATCTTTAATAGCACAAGAACAAGTGTCATTGAACCAAGGCATTTTAGCTTGAGTGGAGAAAGTATGTGGAGTGTGTGCCTCCATTCCAGAGACAGTCACCTCTGTGATGCGCTGGGCACACACAGTGGGGTTTCTACCTGGAAGCAGTAATTGTTCAACAGGAAATTGTAAAAGTACATCTTCAGGTCATCCCACTGGGCTGAAGCATAATGCCAGAGGTGCCACCTCTATGATGGGTCCAGAGACTGTACAGGATCAATAGGACAGAATGTGGAAATAAGGTTGTGCTCAGAGGAGCCCAATGGAGAGAACGGTTTGACAAAGTAAACTGAAGGATTAGAGGTTAGGAAAAGGTCAAGAATGTTGGGCGTGTCTCCAAGACGGTCAGGAATACGAGTATGTACTGAACCAACTTCTCAAGATCATTGAAGAGAGCAAAGCTGTAAGTTTGTTCACCAGGCTGGTCAGTGAAAGAGGATGAAAGCCAAAGCTGGTGGTGAGCATGGAGGTCTTCTGAGATGGAGATTTCAGCAAAGGGAGAGTGAGTCAGGATGTGCTTCACTCTAGAAATCCAATAGTCCAAAAATTTTAGTCGGTAGAGTTAGGTGAAAGATAAACTGCACACGTGTCTTCACTTGCTATATCCCTATTGTCTCATTAATAGCAGAGAGTAATTCACCATACTCTCTAAGGGCAAATTTTCTGACTTTCTGCTCCTAACTACACACTCACAACACTCACGCACCATTTCCTTAAACTTTATTTAAATTTGGAATTCATTATGAAACTGACTTTCAAATTTGCCTCTGAGTTTTTATCTTGGTAGGGGGCCAGAAATGTCCCCAGAGCAGACCCCACTGAATGGTGGACAAGGGAGGTATCTTGATAGCTCTTTCAACTTACTTTATATCAGATTCTACAACATGTGTGGTATTGGCACTAATTTCCCTCTGGATTACCAGGAGGGGCCTTCAAAATATTAAGAACACACCATTCCCAGATGGTTACAACACTTGGTCTGGCAATTACTAATATTCAATACCTGACCCAGACTTTTGCCACGTTTTGTATGGCACATTAAAGCAGCGCATCTAAGAGAGTAACTACAAGTTATTTGAAGAATTTCATTACATGTCAACAAAGGAAGCACCGTCAATGGCAGTCATGAAGTGTCTGCCTTTTTTTTTCAACTAGGTGCTTTATTATATCATACAATGTGAATTGTTTACTAATGATTCCAAAGAGCAGTGCCAATGGGCATTTTTGATTTTTTATCCCTGAAAGCTTCCTCCTTTTTCTGTACAAAAAAATAATTGCTGAGTCACTGGAGGTTCTGGTAATGGCTCTAATGGCCCTGCATGAAGAGGCAAAGCCTTTAGAACTTTAGGTGTCTTGGGCCAAGGCCAACAAGGCACAGGTGTTTGGAGTCTTATGGTCTGAAGCATTACAGTCTGTTCACGTGTGTGTCCAGGACATGAAGAGCTTGGAAAATTTGACATGCCTTGGTGGTGTAGTGCAGGACAGTGGTCAGTCACATTAAAAAGTCTTATGGTACATTGGCTTTGCCTGCAGCACTATTTACTTGCTTAGCATGAGTATTTGGTGTTGTTGGTACCTGTGGAGAAGGAAAAAGATCCAGATTTTCATGTCACTTGTTTTCTCTGTCTTATTTTGTCGTGAAATGAGGATCCTAGATAGTGACCTGAAGAGGCAACTTGATGCCTTTGATAATAAGCGTTTACACAGAATCATGAAATATCGATGGAATGACTGTGTCAAACAGGCGACTACTCTGTGACTGACTGTTACATGTTTAGTCATGAATACTAACTCTTGCTGTATTGGAATTTGGTACCCTACCCTGAAGTATACTCTGCTTACCAGGTTGTTTATGTAAGAATTCTGAGTGTAAGGGGCCACTACCCATAAAGCACATGTACAGAGCAAGTTGATGGATCTTCATGCTAGGTGCTTGGTATGGGAAAAGGGCCTGCCTGGAACCTCTCAAACCCCAGTGGATGGCCTGCATGGTGGGCAAGACAGTGGTGCGCCAGGTGCATGGCCACGTTGAGCAGTTCTAAACCTTGTCATGATCTCTGTTCAGCATCTAATTTTTTTTCCTCCCACTGCATTTTGTCTAGATGTCTAATATTACCATTTTTTGTTAAGGTTAAAGCTCACATACATACACCATGCCTTAAGTTAGTCTTCTATTGTTTCATCATATTATTTTCATATGAATCATTTTTTACTTTTAGAATCTCAATGCAATATCCAGTGATATTGATCTTAGATATTGGCAACATGCGTGAGTCATATTGTTTGCCTTTTCTCAGACGGACGGAATCATCAGTCATCTGAACCCTGAGCCCAATCTCCGAGTTTCTCAAAAGCCAAGCAGTCGTGAGTGGGTCATCTCCCTGCAGCCGCCCTCTCCGCTGCGAGTTGTGTCTCTTCTCCACGATGCCCACCGCAACCACTTCAGCATCTCAGATGTCACCTTCCTCGACGTGCATCGCCAGCTGCAATGGTCCTGCGTACCTGAAAACTCCCAGGAATGGACTAGCACTGAGCAAGATCCTCAGGCAGGGCCAGACCTCAAATACAAAGTGACCATCAGTTTCCGCACGGCAATCTATGGCACCTTCCGGCAGGCCGTTGTGTTTGACTATGGTGTTGAGCCTGTGGCAATGCAGAGGCTGTGTGTGGACGTGATCCCCTTGGAGGATCTTGGGGCCCTAGAGGAAACCAAGCGCACTGTTCTTACTCGAAGTGAGCGCTGGTGCGAGGAGAATGTAGATATAGTGCCGTTTGACCGCAAGCCTCATGACCTCAGCCCTGACGACCGGAGCATCCTGGCTTCCTACCCGCCCCCCACCAACGAGAACTTTGTCTTCACGCAGACCTCCATGGAGCGCTTCCCCACAAAGAACAACTACAGGAGTCGTATGCATGACTTGCTCAACATTGAAGAACTTGCTCAGTTTGATCTGGTCTCTCGTTTTAACATCAAAACTACGCTTCAAATCACCAGTGGGTACATGCTTCTGCCTTCTACAGTCTCCACAGCCAAGTACTCCCGCCCAGGCGAACTCTTTGGGAAGCTGGAGCTCTCCTCGGAGATTTCTGAAGACTCCCACCATGGCCGTTTGGTGTTGTCCAACTGCAATTCTATGCTTGTCGCAACTGTGAGTGAAACCAGCCAGTCTTCAGCCGACTCAGAAAGAGGTAAGACTGGTCCTTCCCATTCCTACTATCTATAATCACCCTTTAGGCCACCTCCATTCATACTGAACTTGGTCTTAGGTATAACAGTGACATCTCAAGTAATGGACGGCTTACTCTTTTGATTTTGCAGTGCCCTTGTCATTAAGCCACGAATTTTGGAAAATCAACTGCTTTGGTGTGAATTGACATAACTCTCTTATTTCTGGGGCTACAGTAAAGTTTTTGGTATCAGTCGACGGCAATATGAAAGGGCTACAATTTTTAATTAGCGACAGGGCTCGAAAACTGACTTGAAAGGGTAGAAAATCGATTAAATTCGCAAAAAACAATTCGGAAAAAAACCTATTTTTGAGATCCCAACCTTGAAACCCACTCATTTTTTGAGAATTTCAAAGAACTTATTTAACAAATGATTTAGCCCTGACAATGTGCTTTCCAAAATGGTGCATAACATTTCCCTACTCCTGGTAGTATAGTTGCTAGAGCTCAAAACGTAAACCCTGTTTGAGAGCGATTTTGACGAACTCCAGACACTTCACTGTCTTTGTCTAGTGTGGCCTTGCTATTGCCTCTAGTAGGCTGTACTTTGGCATGTAGCCCCTCTTGGCAATGTGGTTTGACCTACTCGAAGGAGTTTTTGATAGCTCGATTTCAAGTTCGTCGTTGAGCCGTCACAAAATAGCCTGTTTTTCAGCCCTTTCACCGCAATTTGGACATATCCTAGTTTTTTGCTTATAACTTTTTTACTAATTTGATGCTTTCCAATTTTTTTTCTGATTATTAATCTGTATTAAAAGAGCTTTCATTTGCCACCAAGCACGCCTTCCTAGCTTCAGTAGTTTTTGCTCAAGCTCGACCAGAAGTCACGACGAACATTCGCCGAATCTGACTCATTTCACGCGCTGCGACGAAAAACTTTCCTGCCGCCACAAAAGTGAATATATATACATATATATATATATATATATATATATATATATATATATATATATATATATATATATATATATATATATATATATATATATATATATATATATATATATATATATATATATATATATATATATATATATATATATATATATATATATATATATATATATATATATATATATATATATATATATATATATATATATATATATATATATATATATATATATATATATATATATATATATATATATATATATATATATATATATATATATATATATATATATATATATATATATATATATATATATATATATATATATATATATATATATATATATATATATATATATATATATATAATGAAGTGTTCAGATATGAATTTTAAAATAATTTAAAATAAAATAATTTAAAAATAAAAAGTTATAAGCAAAAAACTAGTACGTGTCCAAATCGCGGCAAAAGGACTGAAAAACAGGCTATTTTGTAACGGCTTGACGATGAACTTGGAATTGAGCTATCAGAAAATCCTTCAAGTTGGTCAAACTACATAGTATATTGCCAAGAGGGGCTACATGCCAAATTACAGCCTTCTGGAGGGAATAGCAAGGCCACACTAGACAAAGACAGTGAAGTGTCTGGAGTTCGTCAAAATTGCTCTCGACAGGGTTTACGTTTCGAGCTCTAGCGACTAAGCAACTAAACTACCGGGAGTAGGGAAATGTTATGCACCATATTGGAAAGCACATTGTCAGGGCTAAATCATTTGTTAAATAAGTGTTTTGGAATTCTCAAAACATGAGTGGGTTTCAAGGTTGGCAACTCAAAAATTGTTTTTTTTTCCCCCCGAGTCGTTTTTTGTGAATTTATTCAAATTTTTGCCCTTTGGAGTTGGTTTTCGAGCCTGGTCGCTAATTACAAAATATAGCCCTTTCACTTTGCCGTTGAGTGATACCAAAAACTTTACTGTAGCCCCAGAAATAAGAGTTTTGGCGATTCGCACCAAATATACAAAATATACAGAATTCGCGGCTTAACCTGGTAGCAGAGACGGGCCAAATTTGTGGCTTTACCGTGTAGCAGCGACGGGCCAAATTTGTGCCATGATATAAACCCCCCAAAATAGATGATACATAATCTGATTACAAATGCTTTGATAAATATTATTAAATGGTTTGTGTTTGGGATGATTTTTTTTCATTTTTCTCGCTTAGAGGGACCATTAAGAAACGTGATCCCCGCTGCTACCGGGTTAATGACAAGGCTGGGGCGTGTGTCCGTTCCATAGTATAGGGTTCACTGGGTATAAGTATCCCAAACTGGGGCCCAGGTACTGAGTATATAGTAAACCTTGGCCCACTATCTCCCAATCTTCCCCGTGGGCCCCTAAGCCTGGTGGGCCAAGGGTAGCATGTACCGTCATTCCCCCCAGTGCTTGGGCCTTGGGTATAGGTGCTCACCCTGCATTGTCTTGCTCATCTCCAAGGCAAGAGAAGATGGCACCACTATAAAACACTTGCCTGTGCCATGACAGGCTGGGGAACTAGTCTCATTCTGCCTCATGCTACCTGACCAACACCCTCAAATTTGATTCACTTGGCCCATGGGTGCTCCATAATTTTTTTACATTGTACACACACACACACACACACACACACACACACACACACACACACACTCTCTCTCTCTCTCTCTCTCTCCCTCTTCAGCTAAGGGTGCAGTCCCACTTCTGATCTTTTTGTTGTTTATGTCCCTGAAGAAAGACTTCAGATTAATGTTACATTTGGCTGCAGTATTTGCCTGACATTAATTTGTTTGTCTTGCGGCTTCATGATAAAAGTTTATTTTCTGATGAGTTTTCCACATAATTTTGCCCCTGCAACAAGTTTCTCTCCTTCAGAGAATGTTTGATTTTGCAAATCAAGCCACGGTGGACTCTTAGTAATGTTATATTGCTTTACACCAACATTATGTTTTGTCGAGTGAGTAATTGATTTGAAAAGTTTTGCCACACTCCTCTACGTTAGAATTACCGTATTTGACGGCTTATAAGATGCATGGGCTTATAAGACGCAGCCCCCAATTTGGGCAGGCATTTGAAAAAAATCCACGAGTGTCAGGTGAAGGTTTTTCACCCGACATTAGTAGCCCTCCCCTCTATCAAGTCAATGTTAAAGTTTCACATGTATGCAGATCCTTATTAAATCCTAATACTTTGTATTTAAAACCCTTAATATTTGCTGGGACCTGCCAGAACTGGTCCTTCTCAGAGACTCAAGGGTACTGCTTTGAGATGTAAACAAACATGGCGGAGGCAGCGACATTGTCCGAGGGGTAACGGGTATGAAGTTTGTGCACCATATTTCTTTGTTATTATTGTACATCATAATTCTAGTTGTTGTAATATTCCAGTACATTTTTAAAACATAAGGAAGTGTGGAATTTCAAACTTGAATATGCTTCAGTGTTTGTTGAACATATATGTAAAGTAAAAATGTTAAAAGATAACTGCAAAATGGAGAAACAGGCACTTGTAAATATCAAATAATAACTTGTCTTTTCAATATCTCATTAATATTATTCATATATTGTTTGTGTTTATCAATCAAACAAAGTTAAACAGTTTTATGAAGGTCTGTCTCATCTCAATGATCCCTGTCTGCTAAGGAGACATAGCGTGCCTTGTGCGTGTTGTCAGGTTTGGTGTACAGCCGTCCACTAGTTTGTTTAGGTACAAGCATTGAGTCGCTTCATTTTCTTCCTGAGTGGTGTCATTTTATATGAAGTAGTGGTAAGTACTACTGTTATACATTGTTACTTTAGAAAAGAGTTGCCGTTGTTGCTGTGAAAGCGATCGCCACCTTGTTTATGTTTGCAGGGAGGTGTGCAGTTTAAGTTCCATTGCTGCATTAAAACTTCACTAGCCAGTAACCCAAGCGGAACATTGACCTTATAAGACGCAGGGGGATTTTCAGGGACATTTTTTTTTAGAAAAAAAGTGCGTCTTATAAGCTGTCAAATACGGTATATGATAATTGCATCTGTCAATTTATTTCTAATTCTTAGGGTGGGTGCTTTTTAAAAATTAGGAACCAGAAATTTATTTTTAGTCACTCATCTTTGAGCTCACGTGTCAACGCTCACCAGTTTGTTATTGCAGGAACCACCATAACATTGCTGGCTAGGTCATACTGAGTCACCATAACAAGGTTGTTGTTGGTTCTGTAACCATTTGATTGAGCTTGTTATCTTGTATAAATATGAACATTCCCTGTGATTCCTCCTCTGAACTCAAGGGTGACATCCAATCTATGTGAAGGAGATTAAGGTCTCCTAAAATCAGTGACACACTATTTTGAAGTGTGTCACAAATCTCTGTACATTTCAGCATCATCGTCATGCAGTTGTGTCAGAGTCCTGTAGTTAATGGGTATATTGACTTTAGTATTTTTATGTTTTCTATTTAATGTAAGATGGGTATCAAAGGAAATCATGTTAAATGTGATTTCCCCTAAGTGGAGGTGTTATTTCAATGTGATTAATCAATTTGGGACCGGTGGGCCATTTCTTTTTGCATTTAGTGCTTTAATTTACTCCTCTAAGGTAATTTGATTCTGTAAAGTTCCTGCTCTGTGTGTAGGTTGGGGTTCTGGCCTCCTGGACATTGTAGAAATGAGCGTCTGTGTGTGGTGGGCAGAAGAGGAACAGCTGGTGAGGGCGGCGGTGCTTGTAAATAATGCAATGAATAGATAAGTATGAGGTGTGCCTTGTGCGTTGGGAAGCCAGCTTTGGGTGAATAAGTTACGAGTTGCATCTGGTGCACACAAATCTAAATTGTAATTGGATTTGAAAATCATTTTAATTACTACATGGGTGTGTGTCTGTTTGATCAGAAAATGAAATTAACCAATGAGCCCTACAGCAATGAGGGTTCTGAAGGGGGCGAGTTCAGTAACAGCCTCCCCCGTGCTCTTCTCCTACTGAACGCTGTCACATGACCGTAGTCTCAAGGAGGGTTGGGGGTCATTGCAAGCATTCCTGAAGCTCTCAATTGTCTTTATTTACTTCCATTCCTCCATCATTCCATTTGCATTAAAATGGATCAGATCTATCCCTGCCCTTGCACATTCTTTTGTCTGATCCATTACCTGCAATAAGTGTTTTCTTGCCTCCAGGTCAAGGTGGGAACACTTCCAAGCCCCGAAGGTGTATCCATGAGGTTCTCATTGAGGATAAAACCAAGAAAGAAATCTACCTCAGGTTCTCTGAACGTTCTGTGGCAGCCCTCAATCTGAAAGATGATGAAGAGGCCACGGTTGAAGTCCAGTTTCAGTTGAATCGCTTGCCACTCTGTGAGATGCACGCTGCCCTCGACCGCCTGCCATCACTTGACATGATCTTCCCAGATGTGACGGTGGAGCCAACCATTCCTTGGAGTCCCATCAAGTGAGTTTGTTCAGGAAGAATCAACATAGTTAAAATATCTGCACAGGCAAATTATAGTATGACATCCATTTTGAAATGTTTCTTGTGTGATGCTCATAATCTTGAAGATTTTTCAAAATTAGCCATTTTTTAACTCCGTACTGGGCTGTATTGTTTTCCAAATAGGTGCTAGAGAGTTTGAGTGGCAGAAGCCATGCTGGCCCTCTCAAGACAGGACTCCTAAGAATTGTAAATTAGCTCACTCCTAACTGATACTCTGCCATGACCATGAACAAGGGCACAGATTAAAGGAAGCATCCCATCCGTCTCCATTCTGCATGGGATTCGAACCCAGAACCTCATGGTTGTGAGGTGAGTGTGCCAATCACTGCACTCCAGAGCTCCTTAGTGTGTGTGTGTGTGTGTGTGTGTGTGTCGTGTGAGCCATGTTGTGGCTGGAGAAACTAACACACGTGTAGTGATCCTACTAACTGGGTAGCCTCTAGTTTATTTATTTATTTGATTTTTTGTGTAATTATGCTTATATTGTACCTTTTCCAGGCAATGGGGAGAGACTTTGGATGCCAAGCTGAATCCCAAACAAAAAGAGGCTTTGGTTGCCATCACGGCTCCCTACGGCCTCATCTTGCCTCCAATACTCATAATTGGTGAGTCACTCTGCTTCTCAAACTCATTTTTGGAAAAGCCTTTGTATATTAAGTGAATCACATTGCAGGGAGCAAGTTTTGTATGTAAAATACACACCCACATGCTCACACTCATGTGTTCACACACACACACACACACACACACACACACACATATGCACATTATTATATAATAAAGAAATATGAAACTTTACCACAAGAGCCATCCTAAGTCCATAACTATCAATCTATCTATCTGTCTATTTACATACATCTAAATAAAATCAATTATCCCAGAAGAAAAAGCGTGGTAATGGTCCCCCCGATGTCTTTCAGTTCTAGCAATACAGCCAGCCTGCTCTCGTATTGTAGTTTAGTATTAACCTTCTAATAGTTTATGGTCTGAAGTTGTAAAGAACCACCTGTCACACCTTTTGTTTTTCTTCCCTGCTCAGGACCGTATGGAACAGGGAAGACCCACACGCTGGCGCAGGGCATCAAGCAAATACTGCGGCAGCCCAACACCCGCATCCTTATCTGCACCCACTCCAACAGGTACGAGGAGGAGAGGATTGAGAGGCGACTCCTTGGTGTGCACGAAAGAGCTTATTTCACCTCCAGATTGTTTTCCTTATGGGACATTATATTGTAATTCTCTCTCTCTCTCTCTCTTTTTTTCTTTTTTCATGCGTCTTGAGAGCTGACTATTTTTTTTGCTGTTTACAAATATTTTCTGTCATCCCACAATGTAATGATGACGAACATTCATTGGTGACAGTGGGAGTTATTGGGTACAAGCAAGTATTTGTAGTAGTGTCTGTTATGGTGTTCCCTTTAGTTCCTTCCCTTCCCCCTTCTTCCTTACACTTCTCTTCCTGGCCACACGAGACTTCCCCATCCCCTCCTCCTCTCATTCCTCACACCTCTCATCACACTGCTCACACACAAGAACCAAGGACAATGGCAGTGGCAAAAATTTGATTGGATTTGGCGATATGGCTTTCCACCAGTCCACCGCCAGCAGGCAATAACAGCACCAGGGGTTGTTGGGGGTGTGTGGGGTCCTCCTTCCCCTATTCCCTCTCTTCCTTCCCCCCTCTTTCCTCTCTTCCTCTCTCTCTCTCTAGCATATGACCACAGAAGACTAAAGAAAAAAAACTTCTTTCCTTTTTCCCATTCCCCTCACTCTATCCCCTCCCTGTTTGAGTGGCAGACCCCAACTCTTGCTCCTCTTGCCCCAAAGCTGTGTTACCACTGAAGGAAGGTCACAGTATGGATAGTAGAGGACAGGGGGTCATGTATTTATTGGGGGAATCTATACTAGGAAAGGAGATCTCTCACATATTAAATAAAAGTGCACAGTTGCCAAACCATTACTAATGTCACCTGCCTAGGCGCTGTCTGTTTTAACAATCACCTGCCCTGTAGTGGTTCAGTCATATCGTAAAATGTGATAAAATACAACATGCAAACTTGACACAGTCCTACAAAAATACAGTTATGTAAGAACAAACAGGTAAGTATACATGGAGAGCATCATAAAATATCTTGTCTAAAATCCAGCACAGGGGTATTTCCTTTGCATGATGATTTTTTTTGTTTTTCCAGCGCTGCAGACCTTTACATCAAGGACTATCTGCACCCTTATGTCAAGGCAGGGCACAGTGAGGCGCGGCCACTCAGAATATACTACCGCAATCGCTGGGTCACCACAGTACACCCAGACGTGCAGGAGGTGAGGCTAGTTTTGTTTATGGCATGTTCCAGAAATAACGGTAAAATTCTGAGGGAGCACCTGTAAAAATGTTTGACTTCTTCCTTGCTAGAAGGGTTGAAAAATGTGCTTCTCTACAGTAAGGCCCCATGTCTTAAGATATTGAGACTGAAAAAAAACATTCCTAGTTCTGAAACCTCTAGTTTGGGGGCAAATTATAATATAATCGGACTGGAACCTTCAAGAAGTTGACTTATTTGTGCTATGTTTCACCTGGTTTAAACAACTAAAATTTACTACTAATAAGTAAAGACAACATAAACTCCATCAAATGCTTTCAATTTTCTTGCTATTGAATAAAGACATTTAGAGTTGGGAGTCCATTGGGTTACTGAGAGCATGCGTCATCGCCACCCTCCCCATAGCCAGCCAGACATGGGGCAGCCTCCCTCAGCAGTTCACTCCTCTTTTAGTGCAGCAGCTCACGATCATAAGCCCAACAAAGTCCTCGGGTAAACAGCTCTGGGCGGGCAACAGGGGCAGTTTCACACACCTGCATTCACTTGTTCCGTTAGGCATACAACTCCTTGCATTGGGGCGGTGAACCCAGCGAGACAGTGGATCAGCCGTGCACAACAGTATGGTGTCCCACGTAACAATTCCCCCTCAGTATCCCCTCAGCAGCTCTTATAGGCGACCCTTTACTTGAAACGGCAATCATAGTGAACACAATATTCACAGAGGGCAAGAAGATACAGAAGAGGAGAGATCGGCTACACTCATATGAATACAACATTGCCTTTGTTTAGAGAGAGAGAGAGAGAGAGAGAGAGAGAGAGAGAGACAGAAGAGAAGAGAAGAGAAGAGAAGAGAAGAGAGAGAGAGAGAGAGAGAGAGAGAGAGAGAGAGAGAGAGAGAGAGAGAGAGAGAGAGAGAGAGAGAGAGAGAGAGAGAACAAGACAAGACAAGACAAGACAAGACAAGAGAAGACCAGACAAGACCAGACCAGACAAGACCAGACCAGACCAGACCAGACCAAGACCAAGACCAAGACCAAGACCAGACCAGACCAGACCAGACCAGACCAGACCAGACCAGACCAGACAAGACAAGACAAGACAAGACAAGACAAGACAAGACAAGAGAGAGAGAGATGGAAGTAGAGCAAAGAGTAATGTGGACAAAATTGTAATGTTAAATGTGTAGTGTGTCAGTATTTCCTGGTTATCTGAATTTCATATGAGGATAAATACAAACTAATGTGGGCATGAGAGAAGATGGCGCCACTATAAACACTTGCCTGCGCCATGATGGGCTGGGGGCGACTACCATCCAGGCCCCTCAAGCAAGCCTACCAGCACTATAGGCATAAAAAAAACAACAACTAGAGACTCAACAATCAGGTAAACAAGTTAATATCCAACTTTCCACTCACTGCGTTCATGTCATCACAAATTTTCACTTCATTACACTGACTGCATTTCAGATCCACTCCTTCAGTTTTCAGAAGAACACGATGAACTGCTGTTACTCCTTTTTTCCCACCAGTATTGCCTGATAGAAACCGACGTCAACGTGAGGCGCTTTGTGACTCCGACTGAGGAAGAGATTCTGGCGCACCGGGTGATTGTGGCGACTCTCAACACGTCCCGCATCATTGCCTCACTCAAGTTCGAGAAAGGTAAGTAAAGCCATTATCAGCGGCTTAATATCAGGGGTGTGGAGTCGGAGTCGGTGGAGTCGGCTACTTTTGGCCGGAGTCGGAGTCGGAGTCGGTGAAAATACCCGACTCTGACTCCTTAACGTAATCATTTATCGTGTAATGTAGTTGTGAAGTTATTTTTTCTTTTACATTATCTAGATGTTGTCTATATAGAGTACACGTAAGTTGGATGGAAATACATGTAAGAAAAAGGACCTCAAGAGAGTCTACCGCCACTACAGACAGCATCTAAAAAAAAAATATATAAAAAATTGCAATAGAGGGGGAGGGGCATGGGGGCCAGAGTCTGAATCGCAACTTCAAAATTTCCCGGAGTCGGAGTTGGAGTCAGAAAATTTAAACCCCGACTCCACAGCCCTGCTTAGTATCTTCATTACCTCTACATGTGTGTGCTGGAAGGCCATTCGTTGTATTTGTCGCCACCTTGTAAATCTCTCCCACAATCTTGTTAATGTGTTTTCAGGTGACATCCTAAACTAACACTCACAGGTCCTTCTTTGATTTTTTTTATTTTCATTTCCTATTGATTTGGTGGCCTTTGCTTCTATTACTCATTTCCAATAACTTTTTGCATCAAACTTAACCCTCTCCCACACTGTAAGTTTCCAAAAAGTTTTATATTTTCATTTCCTATTGATTTGGTGGCCTTAACTGCTATTACCCATTTCCAATAAATTGTACCTTTTGCATCAAACTTAACCCTCTCCCACACTGTAAGTTTCGAACAAGTTTTATATTTTC
Source organism: Eriocheir sinensis (assembly GCF_024679095.1). NCBI lineage: Eukaryota > Metazoa > Arthropoda > Malacostraca > Decapoda > Varunidae > Eriocheir > Eriocheir sinensis. The sequence continues at coordinate 3,101,074 of NC_066521.1, read as the reverse complement.
ATTTCCTATTGATTTGGTGGCCTTTACTACTATTTTCCATTTCCAATAAGTTGTACCTTTTGCATCAAACTTAACCCTCTCCCACACTAAGTTTTGAATAAGTTTTATATTTTCATTTCCTATTGATTTGGTGGCCTTTACTACTATTACCCATTTCCAATAAATTGTACCTTTTGCATCAAACTTAATTTCCCCTTTGTCCCCACTCATAAATCCTATCAATATCTTTTTTGTAGCCTTGTGCAATTTTGTTTAGCATTTATTTCCTTCATGATCTCTACATCCTCTGCAGACAAGCTTCATAACTGCTCCTTCCTTCCACCATGCCATTAGTTAACATGAATCACAAGCATCACGGGCGCCAGCACTGTGCCTTGTGAAACTTCCCTTGTTACTTCTTCCACCCTGACATGTTCTTCTTAATTACTTTCCTCATCTGTATGTCATTCAGGAAGTGTCTGATTCACTGCAGAAGCTTTGTCTTTGGTCTTAAATACTCCATATTTCACATTAGTCACAGGTATGTGTGTGTTTGTGTGTGTATGTGTATATGAGTGTGGATGTGTGTGTGCATGGGTGCGTGTGTGCATTTGCCTCTGCATGTACGTGTGTGTGTGTGTGTGTGTGTGTAGGTAATGACTCTACACTTCCACTTCTAATGACAGGCTGTTGAGCACATGGCAACACCAGCTAGCCTGCTAGGAATAGTTTGAAGCGTCTTGGGCTGAGCCATACTAGTGATGGTCCTCATGTCACATCAGCAGGGCAGAGAATGTTTGTGTGAGGCAGAACCTACCACTCACTTGGCTGCTGGGAACACTGGCTGGTGCTCACTTTGAAAAGGAATGTTTGGCACAGAATTTGAAAAAATGTCAGAAGAACAGGTATTGCATGTGGAAACAAAAAAAGAGTAGGTATTTTGAACTGTCAAAAGAGCAAAATCTTGAATAATGGAAGAATGTATACTGGGGCTTGCATGTATTTTATTTTTCCGTGACTTTCAGGATGTGGTGGTGGGCCTTAAACCTGGGGACAGTGGTGCGAGGATTGCCCTCATGTTTGTTGCCTTTTTCATCCTTCTCATCCGCTCCCAGTTTCTCTTCTGCTTCATCTTTTTTTTTTTCTTCTTCTTCTTTTTCTTCTCCTCCTCATATTTTCTTCTTTTTCTTCTTCATCTTTCTTCTTTTTCTTCTTCATCTTTTCTTCTTCATATTTTCTTCTTCTTCTTCTTCTATTTTCTTATTTTCTTCTTCTTTTTTTTTTTTTCTTCTCCTATTTTCTTCTTTTTCTTCTTCATCTTTCTTCTTCATCTTTTCTTCTTCTTCTTCTTCTTCTTCTTCTTCTTCTTTTTCTTCTTCTTCTTCTCCTATTTTCTTATTTTCTTCTTCTTCTTCTTCTTCTTCTTCTTCTTCTTCTTCTTCTTCTTTATATTTTCTTCTTCATCTTTTCTTCTTCTTCTTCTTCTTCTCCTATTGCTTATTGTTTCTCCTTTTGCTCTTGTACTTCTATTTCCACTTTTTCCTCTTTGTACCTTGACACTTTTCATTGTACATCAGGTCCTTTTCTCCTTTGCTACTCTGTTCCTCTATTCTTCCAATCCTTCAAGGAATATTTTCATGTGATTCTCTGTATTCCTGTTTCCCTTAGTGTGGTGGTTAGCATGCCTAGCTAAGTATTTGAGGGTCTGAGTTTGAAATCCATCCAGGGCAGTCAGCTTGCAGGCCGCCCAGTTGGTCATCCTCCCTCTCAGGTGGGTTGATAGATGGGTACCTGCAGAAACCTGGGGAAGCTAAACTGGCAACCTGATTGTCACACTTGCTCTGTGTCCTGATGTAAGGGTGGTGCACTAGTTGGGTAGACGGTGGCTGAGTGGTAGCGTGCTGGGCCCACATTCACCGTGTGATGGACGACGCGGGTTCGAATCCCCACGCTACCACCTCGGATTTTTCAGTCACCGCCGAGTGGCTTAAAACTCCCCAAATGCTGTCCTGAAGACCACCCATCAACCCGGACTCTAGAGGAAACCGTCCAAGTGAATCAAGAAGGAGTTCCAGGGGCCAGCATGAGCCAAGATAAGATGGCGCCACTATAAACACTTGCCTGCGCCATGACAGGCTGGGGTGGACTTCCATACAGGCCCCTCAAGAGGTGTACACGAAAAAAAAAAAAAAAAAAAACAAACACGAATGCGGATTTCCTACAAAAAGACATCACCAAGCTACAGGAATGGAACAAAAAGTGGCTGCCACAATTCAGTGAAGAAAATGTAGTCATGCATCTTGGGAGGGAATATCCAGCATACCAATCCCACATGAGAAACACTCCACCATCCACCACAGCAGTAGAGAAAGACCTGGGAGTATATGCTACCAGGCTACCATTGACAGCCAAATCCATTCCATTCGCAGCGGTCGGGTTAAACCTGTGGAAAGTGTTGATATAATTTCCCTCCATGTTTGTTTGCTTGTTCATCTTTTTCATCTTCTTCCGGCTCAAGGGCCGGTGAGATGGACGTGAGCACCGAGGTCATGCTCAGCCATAGCTCATGCTCCCAACTTTACCATTAACTTGCCTTTGCTAAAAACTATGAAATTATTTGTTTGCTTTTATTTTAGCACTTGCTTGAATGGTTGATGATTAAAGAAACATTCACTTTATTTCTAAATGACAATAATTCTTAAATTTTCTTCCCCCAGGAGTGTTCACGCACATCCTTATTGACGAAGCAGCGCAGGCCATGGAGTGTGAGACTTTAATGCCGATGGCGCTGGCCAAGCCTGACACACGCCTGGTGTTGGCCGGGGACTACATGCAGCTCAGCCCGGAGGTAGGGCCGGCTGTGCCTTAATGACCAGCTAAAGAAAACAGTATTTATCAGTATTAGGGATGTAGTGCTGTTGACAACATGTACTGATGCCTCATTAACCCTTAGATTACGGTGATCATATATATAAGTGTGCTACCACACGTCCCACCTGTACGGGGATCATATATATAATCATCACACTCTACGCTCCCTACGTTTCAAATATACCGCCAGTTCTTGACTCAGAAGAATGGTGGAGGCATCTGGCATCCGTACACACTCTCATTCATCCCAGCGTGCGCCCTGCCGAAGGCCACAGATCATTTTCCACTTTTGTTCGGAATACATCTGTCATGTCTCGTGACGCATCAAGCAGTTCCTCTGCTCCGGGCGGAAGTAGAGCGCGGGCGAATCAAAGTGACAGTGACTCTGATGACTGCCATGGTAGTGACATTGACAGAGGAGGGAGGGGCAAGTAGGTAGGTATAGAGAGAGTGGGGTGCTTCCATGCGATGCGTCACGGCCATGAGAAAATGCGCAATATTTTCGGCTGTCATAACTTTTTTATTATTATTAGGAGAGAAGTTTTATTACACCACCACATATACTAGATGAATATACAATTATTGAAAAGAAGAAAGACACCATTTCCACCTCTTTTAAATGCCTAAATTTTCCTGTGCACACCATCCAGAGATATATATCGCCACCCGTACTCTAAGGGTTAAACCGCACAAAGTCTACCCCAATTGAAGAAAAGGGTTGTGCCAGGCTGCATTTTTTGTGTTTATGTATCAGCCTCAGAATGACAGATCAGTTGGTCTGTATCTTCATTTCATCTGATGATATGAAGTGTAGCTTCCTTCTAGTTCTAAAAACTTCTAATCATCATATTTTTCCATGTTTCAGAGCTCATGATATCACACTAGGGATTAGGAAATTTATTTATATATTTTGTATACCTTTTTCTTCCTCTTCCATACATTTTCTTATGTTTATAGTATAAGTAATAAATACTTATCTCTTTATATAATAAACACATATTTACATATAAGACACAAAGTAAAATACAATGTTTGAGTTCCCCCTTTGGCAACACCAACGCCTTGAGGCCGCCTCTGCTCCAGCCACCAACCTGAAACACAGGAAAGAGGATATACCCTATTTGATGGTGTTGAAGAGACACTTTTTTTTCTCTAAAATATACTAAGAAAATTAGAATGTTGAATGTTGCATTAGCTGTAGGCATAATCCAGGTCTGCAGGAAGTATACCCATCAGATTAGAGGTTGTTGTTGTTGTTATTGTGGTGGCCTAGCAGACCCTGCCCGCCCTAGCAGTGTCCTGTGACTGGTTTGGTCTTGGTGTGGGAATCATTGACTCCACAGTGTTGTTTGTAGCGTCAGTTTTCTGGTTTGTCTTGTTTGTGTGGTAAAAAAGTTGTAGTAAAATTGGTAATCCATACATTATATTCCATTGGTCTTAGTCATTGGCAGCCAAATGAAGACTTGCCAGTGGTAAACAAAGCTCTGGAGCGAGCAGATCACTGTCCACACGGTGCTGTTGTTACACTGTGGCGTGACAAAGGCGACCACCATGTTCATACATTGTGGCGGCAGAGCCTTTTAAACATTGTGGCGTCAAATGTGAAACTAAGCTTTATCATGTGGGCTGTATACTTTACTCAGATAGTGAGAGGGGTTTGTAGAGCTCAAAATTGGACAAAAAAAGCAGGCATGCTAATTATATGTTATTGAATAGAAATAAAGCTCCACTCACACAGCTCTCTTGGACATCAACTCCCCTCCTCATGCTGACGGTCTTCTTTCTCTTAAATTCCGCCACCATGTTGCCTCTCTTTCTATCTGCTATCGGTATCTTCATGCTGACTGCTCTTCTGAACTTGCTAACTGCATGCCTCCCCCCCTCCTGCGGCCCTGCTGCACACGACTTTCTACTCATGCTCATCCCTATACTGTCCAAACCTCTAATGCAAGAGTTAACCAGCATCTTCACTCTTTCATCCCTTACACCGGTAAACTCTGGAACAGCCTTCCTTCGTCTGTATTTCCTCCTGCCTATGACTTGACCTCTTTCAAGAAGAGTGCACCAGTAAATGTGAAAAGTAAAAAAGGACTGAAAGAAAGGGAAGCTTTTTGGGAGGAAGTGAATGCATGTTTGAAGAGTTTTGAGAAAGAAAGGAAACTTATTATGATGGGAGATATGAATGCTGAAGTGGGTGATGAGTGTGGTGGGAAAATGGGGGATACCAGGGGAAGATACACAAGGGGGGGGCAAAAAAATCCCCCCAGAAAATCTCAAGCTTATGCGGATAGTGGGTACAGAACTGACTCGCTTGTAATGTGCTGCAACTATAATACGGAATGTGTCGTCAGCTGTAGGCATATGCAGGCGCAGATACGAAGGTGGGGAGCCAGATGGCCGGGGCCCCCCCAAAAAATATTAGGATAACTAAAATATTTGAAATAACCATGAATTGAGAAGACATAAAAAATATCTAAGATACCCCTAAAAAGCTAGAGAGCTGGGGAGTGAAGTCGGCCGCCGCTAGATAGCTCTGGACGCTGTCCTCCAAACTTTAAAAAACTCCTCCTCTATAGGTTTCTTGGGCTTTACTATGTGGAGGTGGATGGGATGCGCAGGCAAGAATTAAATTTTTTCGGTGTCTGATTTAATTTTTCACTCTGCTCTAGGGTCAGGGCACAACGGGCACGTGCCCAGGGCCCCGTGCTCTTATGGGCCCCGCACTCATCTAACAATCTATATACACGTACAGGGCCGTAGTACGCCGTACCCTGGGGGGGGAAAAGGGGCCAGGGGTGTTGGACGACCTCCTCCCCCCCCCCCATCTGCTAAAATGTCCGCTTTCAGAGAGAGTCAAAACGAAAACTGGTCCCTTTCTGTTGCATTTCTGGAGAACTCAGGATTTTCTTTATTTATTTTCAGTATTTAAGTTACGGAATCATATATTGAATATTATAGAGCAAGATTTAAAGGCCTAGGAAAAAATCTTTGTGACCTCATTCCTCACATGCAGGCAGAAAGTGAATTTTTGTGCAGGCCACTATCATCATTCGGCACTTCGAAGAGGAAATAAAGGAAGACTTCCTTGCCTTTGTGCACGCCCAAGACCTCACCGGTAAAGGTTTAGCCTGGCTCCTTTTGCGCACCGTTGAAGGCCTCGGATTGGACATGGTGCAGTGCAGGGGACTTGGTTTCGATGGAGCAAGTGCCATGATGGGAAAATTCAAAGGGTGTGCCGCAGTACTCATGAAGAAGTACACCCTGGCCAAGCCAATCCACTGCTTTAACCACCGTCAGAATCTTGTACAGACGAAGGCGTGTGACGTCAAGGAAGTGAAGATCACTCTTCAAACACTGACTGAGGTGTACAACTTTGTTCATTCTTCGAATATGCGCTCTCTCCGCTTCACAGAGGTTGTCAAGCTTACCTCGGCCAAGCGGGAATAGCTTGTTCCCTTGTGCCCCACCAGGTGGATTGAGAGGCATGACGCAGGGCTGGTTTTCATTGAATTTCTGCCTGTCATCGCTGGTTTTCTCAAGGAAGAACTTGACGCCACCGCTGGGCTCCTTCTCATCGCCATACGTGTTCCCCACTTTCTCGTTGGACTGGTTGTAGTGGAGTGTATATTGGCACATACTCTCGAGCCGAGCCGAACTCTTCAGAGAAAAGATGGAGACCTGGTGTCAGCCTATGCCACAATTTGTGGCATCGAGACCATTTTTGCCAAGTTCAGAGCAGATGTGGAGAATCATTTCCACGACGTGTTCATGAAAACGGAAAAGCTTTTGGTCGAAGTGGGGTCATTGCATGACACCATCCCTGTGTCATGACTCTGTGGACGACAAACCCAGCAATCAAATGTTCCGTGCGAGAATGCTGAGGAGTACCTACTACTGCCAGGCGGTGTACATTCCGTTCATGGACCACGTCTTGGCTGAGTTGAAGAGTTGGTTCGGTGACGACACAGTGCCTGTTGCACTTCAGCTCAAGCAACTCCTCAAAGACCCCGAAACGGATGTTGCGGCTGTGCTTCAGCTGACGAGTTTCATGAGCTCGACATTGAATCCCTGACACTCGTGAAGGCGGAAGCGGAGCGCTGGGCATTATCTGTTCCGGTCTTCCAAACTATCAAAGAAGCCCAGGCACACGCCAGCACCAGCATGTTCCCTAATCGCGCCATTCTCTTGAAAACTCTGTTGATGCTTCCAGTCTCCAACGCAGAAGCCGAGAGGTCTTTCTCAGCATTGAAAAGGCTGAAAACCTATCTGAGGAGTACCGTCGGCCAAGAGTGCCTGAACGGACTTGCCCTCCTCTGTGTCCACTATGATATCCCCATTTCAGTCGAAAGTTCGGCAAATTCGGCGAAAAAAGCCGCCGACTAATCTTTGCTTAGCGAGGCACTTGTTGAATACTTGGGAATTTGTAAACACAGTACCCTCTCGAGTTTCACGCTATCCAAGTTTCGCGATCCTTGAGTTCAGCGCTTAGTCCTAAATTCTTACCATCACGACTTTCGCGCATTACCGCCACGAGTTTTGCGTTGCTTTGACATGTACGGGTCACGTCTACCTACCGTCAGCGTCATGCATGCTGTTTTAAAAGGCGGTGTCCAACCATTGGGGCTATGGGCAACTGCGGTTGCCCGTATGCCCAACCGGGAGCAAGATGTTGGTTGTCGGTATGAATGGCAAACAGTTGTGAGTACGAGCATGGGTACGTGGGTACCGAACATCTGCATGTAAACAAACAGACGACGGCAGTGGCTGAGGAGTGAGGAGCAGTGGAAGATGGCCCACCAAGAGACTCGTAAAATGGACTGGCAGAGCTGCTTTGCTTACTACTTGATTAACAAGATAAGAGAACACCCCGTGCTGGGGAACCACAGTCCAAAAAAACTTTTTCTCAAGTCTATGAAAATTGTAGATCTCCCGGTGTTGTTTTCTTCTGGCAGCGACGGTGAAAAGTAATAGTGAAACTAGCAAAAGGGCATAGAAGAGCAAAAAGCAAAATCAGGGAAAGAAAGGGACAGAAAAACACCTAAGTTCAGGGTGAAGTGTATAAGTGCGCACTGTTAAGTAACTAAGGGCCGCTTTCACAGTCACTTTGTTTGTTTTGATCGTTACCAATGGCGGCTCACTGTTGCCAGATTGTCGTACTCGGAGCACAGTATTTACCGGTTTCTGACGCCTAACTATTGCCAAGAAACATCAGGATCTAACTCTTTTAATGATAACTGTAAATGAGTTTCGTTATTGAAGCCCAGAAGACAGTTTAGGGGTAAGATGTCGGGAAATATAATCGGCTGAGTACGACAATCTGGCAACGTTGTCGCCGCTTGGTATTTCACGTGAAACTGGCCGATGGGGTAGTGGCAGCTGCACACGAAGCGAGAGATGTTGAGAGTATATGGTAAGTGCAGGGCAAGGCTAACCCCACAGCTGCCACTACCCTATTGGCCAGTTTCATGTGGAAATGCTATAGCAGTGATCGCCGCTATTGGTAATGATCAAAACAAACAAAGTGACTGTGAAAGCGGCCTTAAGTGCATGTTGTGAAGTATCAAAGTGTGGAGAAGGAGGACCTAAGAAGCGATACAAAGCGTTACAGGTCAAAAGAAGAAGAAGAAGGTCCACTACACTGGCTGGTGTTGCGAGAAATATCTCCCTGATGAAATTAGTCATTGTGGTGTCCACCACGCATGCATGCTGTGGATTGTAAGGCAGCTGCCTTCAGCTGTGGCTTAAAAACGACCTGTTCTCACTTCCAATTTTCTGCCTATTACCAAGGTACGTATTTTGAGATAACTAGGGAGTATAGTCGAAAAAATTTTGATAACAAGGGAGTAAAGTTAAAAAAAAAAAGTCATTATTTTCCACGGGTCGGAACCAATAAGCGCTTTTACAAGGATTTCAATATCTCGAGTTTCGCGATCCTCGAGTTTAGCACCATACCTTTGGAATGAAGCAAGCACGAAACTCGAGAGGGTACTGTATATTTCTTTAGATCAGCCAATCTTTGCAAATGTGTTACCTCAATCCCATGTAAAAGAGGCCCTATAAGAATTCCTTTTTTATCTTCAGGTGTGTCTTAATTTTACATACAGGTAACTCTGGATTTACACGCATTTGGTTTATGCGTTTTTTAAATAACGCGGGATCCAAAATCCAAATAAATGTTTAATTTACACATTTTTCTGACTTATACGCAATATTTTATGGATTGGCCACCAGATGTCTCACGCAACTGTACTCACACGGCGCCGCGGCCACACAGCTGAGCTCAGTTCTTCCCGCGCGCCACTTGAACAACAATACAGTACCCACGCTGCCGCGCTAGTCAACAATAGGGGTGGGCAGATACCGATACCAGTACCGGTACTAACGGTACCAGCTATACGGTACAGTACCAGTACCAGACTGCTCGGTACTGGTACAAATACTAGCCAGTCACTCATGGTGTCCCTCATTTCTTCCTCAAACGAGTGAGGGAGAGACCAAGTGCCTGAGTGGATATCTCGATGATATGGATATTCTCTCTCTCTCTCTCCACTGAATGAAGTGAATATTTATTTTTTGATAGAAACCTACCTCTTGCTTGATTTACATTGTTTTTGATTTATGTGACCTCTTCAAGGACACAATACTCGTGTAAATCGAGAGTTACCTGCATTAAATTTTTTGTAAAGGTTAGGTTTGTAATCTATATATGACCTGTATTATGATCACCCTTGCTGCTTACATATCAAAATAAACGTTTACTTTTCTTCGAATGCTCGAAAGGTGATGATTTCTACCTGTTCAGATCTGCCTATTCACTGGTCGGATGTACAATATGAATTGTTTCTTTCATATGTCACATATACAGTAGTGCCCCATTTAGCGTGAGAATTAGGTGAATGAATGTGGTTGCGCTAACTGAATTTGTGCTAATTGAATAAAGTAACCAATATGAAAAAAATTATTTGGTGCACACGTGGGTCTGACTTGGGTTTGATAATTACTCAAAATAATCACTGACATTAAAAAAAAAAAACCCTATGATTGGTTGAGCTCTGAAAACACGCTTGTGATTCACTGGGAGTCCGATGACGTCATCGGCGGTGCTCACCCGGTCAGTGGCCTCGCTGCCATAAGCTAGTGTCACACTGGCCGTTTTCTTCTAACCGTTGTGGCTGCTGGCAACGCCCGTGCACCCATCTGTGAGCGAGTTGTCGGTTCACCGTAACCTGGTGTCACACTGAGCCCTTTTCTTCCCACCGCATTGGTGGCAGCTTGGACAAACGGCAAATCCAAATTTTCCAGGTGTGCGTCACACACGGCCAAGGTCAGTTGCCCGTATCCACATCCACAATGTAAACAAAGCACTTGCCCTGTATCAACATGGTGTCGTCTGCTAAAATAAGGGCTCTCGCGGCTTGTGCTGTGCATCATGGTGGCTTGGCGCAATTTTCAAAATTCAGTCGTGGTGGCTGCTTGCGCTAACTGAGGCTTTCGCGCTAATTAATTTTTTTCTTGGTAGATGGTGGCTTGCGCTAATTGCGGTTCGTGGTAATTGATCTCGCGCTAAGTGGGGCTCTACTGTACGTTGATTGCTCGGGAGCTGCGGATTTTAAGCAAAAAACTGCCGTCACTATCCATTGGTCTTCACTGTTGTGAGGCTGTCGCTAACTTATGAAATTTTACCATTGGGCCCCCCCAAATTGATTTTCTGGATCCGCCCCTGGGGGATACCTGGGAAGAATGAAAATGGAGAGTGCCTGGTGGATGTCTGTGCTGAGAGGGGAATGTTCCTAGCGAACACCTTCCTTCAGCACGAAAATATCCAGCGGTACACATGGAGGAGGGGAGAAGATAATGAGCAAAAAGGATTGATTGATTATGTGGCAGTAGATGAAAGGCTTAGAAAATAAATTTGTGATGCGAAGGTAGTAAGAGGAATGTTCGATGGATCTGACTATCTTGCAGTGCTGGCAAAGTTAAAGCTGAAAAAAGGAAATACTGAAGATAGAAAAGTTACAGGAAAAAGAAATAAAAGATGTGTATAACGTGAAATGGCAGAGGCCTTAAGTGAAAAATGGTAAAGTGTAAAAGATAGTACAGATGTTGAAAAAGTTTTTGGAACATTTAAAGAAGTAATGGAAACTACAACAAAAAAGTGTTAGGGATGAAAGTGGTGAGAGATGGAAAAAGAAAAGGAAATTCATGGTGGACAGAAGAGATAAGGAGGATAGTAAAAGAGAAAAGGGAACTTTTTAAGAAAACTCAGGAAATAAATGTGACTGAACAAGTATAAAGGGAAAGGAAAAAGAAATATAGAGAATGCAAAATTAAATTAAAGCAAGCAATAAAAGAAAGTAAGAAGAGAGTTGATGAAGACTTTGGAAAAAGACTAAGTGAAAAATATAAAGGGAACAGGAAATCATATTGGAAAGAAGTAAAAAACGAAAGAAATGCAGAAAATATCTCCTCAAGTAAAATAAATGAAGTTATGGATGAGAATGGGAAGATGTTGAAAGACGAGGAAGCTGTGAAAGAGAGATGGAGAGAATATTTCAAAAACTTAATGACTTTTGAGGATGGGCGTCCAGCAGCTGTAACAGCAGCAGTTTTGAGTAGAGGTAGAGGAGGAGTATATAAAGAAAGAAGTATAACATATGAAGTAAATCAGGCAATAAAAAGATTAAAAAATGGAAAGGCAGCAGGAATTGATGGAATCACAGCAGAAATGTTGAAGTGTGGAGGAGATGTAGTTGTTAAATGGATGGTCAAGATGTGTGAAGTAGCATGGGAGGGGGGGGGGTGCCAGCAGACTGGACAAAAGCCATCATTGTCCCAGTTTACAAGGGGAAGGGCAGGAGAGGGGAATGTGGGATCTATAGAGGTATAAGTCTCCTGAGTATACCCGGAATGGTATATGGAAAAGTCATAATAGAGAGGGTGCAAAGACTTACAGAAGAGAAAATCAGTGAAGAACAAGGAGGCTTCAGGAAGGGAAGGGGATGTGTGGATCAGATATTTGCCTTCAGGATGGTAGTAGAAAAAATAATAGCAAAAGGAAAGAAACTATACACTGCCTTCATGGATTTGGAAAAAGCTTATGACAGAGCTGACTGGATTGCATTGTGGGATGTTTTAAAGATTTATGGTGTGGGAGAAAAACTGCTTAGTGCAATAAAGTCTTTCTATGAGGATGCATCTGCATGTGTCAAAATTACTGGAGAAACAAGTGAACATTTTGAGATAAAAGTGGGCTTAAGACAAGGGTGCGTCATGTCACCATGGTTATTCAATATTTATATGGATGGTGTTATTAGAGAAATTAAGGGCAAAGTTGGAGAAGTTGGAGTAAGACTGTTCGATGAGGGAAGGAAGTGGGTACTGAATTCGATACTGTTTGCTGATGACACGGTGCTCATTGCAGAAAATAAAAGTGACTTACTAAATGTGGTCAGTGTTTTTGATAGTGTCTGTAACAGGAGAAAGCTGAAAGTAAATGTCAACAAAAGTAAAGTGATGGTTTGTGAGTGAAGTAGAAGTGAGGTTGTAGATTTTGTATGCCCATATAGAGTGGGAATTGAATGTGAAAAAGAATGCAAAATAATTTTGAATGGTGAAGAAATGGAGGAGGTCAATGAGTTTAAGTACCTTGGATCAGTTATGTGTAAGCATGGTGGTACAGAGGGAGAGATAAGAGAAAGGGCATTGCAAGGAAGAAGGGTGGTAGGGTCTTTGGGATTTATTTTTTAGAGAAAGAGAATGTATATGTATTTCTCCAGAGAGATCACCTCCTCTGTCGCTGGAGCACACACAGAGGGTCTCTATCCTGGAAGCAATAATCATTCGAATAAGAAGGGTTTGAGGTAAGGAAGAGGTCTAGAATGTTGGGGCTGTCAACTGCCTAGGTAGTTGAGGGATATAAAGTTTGTTTTTGTTTCACCAGGCTGGTCAGTGAAAGAGATGAAAGCCAAAGCTGGTGGTGAACATTGAAATCTCTAGGATGGAATCATGAATGGCAGAAGTGTGAGCATGGAGGTAAAGAGGGATTTGAGAAATACAATAATAGTACCAACCCTCACATATGCAAGTGAAACGTGGGCCTGGAATGAAAGTCAGAGGTCTAGAGTGCAGGCAGTGGAAATGAGTTATTTGAGGAGTGCTTGTGGTGTGAGTAGAATGGATGGAATGAGTAATAAAAGTGTGTACAAGTGTTTTGGAATGTGTCACATGGGTGAAGGGAAGAAGTGTGGAGTGGTGGAAGAAGTGAAGCGACAGACTTTAAAGTGGTTTGGCTACATGGAGCGAATGGAGGAGAGTAAGATGGCCAGAAGGGTGTATGTGAGTGAGATAGAGGGAGGGAATGCTAGAGGACGACCTCCAGTGAAATGGAGGAATAGGGTGCAAGAGTATGTTAGGGAGAGGGGGGAAAGGTCTTTGAGAAGCTTTGAGCAGGCAAGGAGGGAGTGTCTGGATAGAGAGAGTTGGAAGCTCTTCTACCGTGGCCATCCCCTAGTGGGAGCTCCTAGGAGCAGGTGTCGATGAAATGATGATGATGATGATCTTTTTCCTTAAAAAATTGTCTTCATGAACTTGTGTTGTTGTGGAGTAGGGATTCCCTAGCAAAAAAAGTTTGTCTTTGAGTTACTGAAACTGAGAACATTTTCAGGTATTCTCCCCCTTCTGTGAGGAGAGAGGCCTTGGCACGTCCTTGCTTGAGCGCCTCTACGACCTGTACCCCGCTGACTCCCCCTGCAAGATCATGCTGGTGGAAAACTACCGCTCACACTCGGCCATCATCAAGGTATGTGGGTGCTTTATTTTCTGCATAAATGATTTATCTCCATCAAAATGTGTATCCAGAACACCAAAAACTGGACCCCAATATGTATCCACTCCTCACAAGAGCTGCAAATTGCCTCAGGATGCTGGGAGAAACACTCCATGTAATGCCTTATTTATTTATTTATTTACTTTTTATTTTTTATTTATTTTTACTTCCTGGTCTACAGCGCTGGTAGGCTCTTTTTAAGGGCCTGGTGTACGGCCCAAGCCTGTCATGGTGCAGGGAAGTGTTTGTAGTGGCACCATCCATTCTTGGCTCATGCTGCCCCCCAGAGCTCATTCTTGATTCACCTGGACAGTTCCTCTAGAGTCCGGGTTGGTAGGTGGTCTTCAGGACAGCATGTGGGTAGTCTTAGGCCACTTGGCAGTGACTGAAAAATCCCAGGTGGCAGAGGTGGATTCGAACCCGCATCATCCAGAACCAGCGCTGGGCACTTCCGCTAATTAGTCCGCAAATCTGCAATAGCGGAAGTTCCATTTCATTTGTGGATCTGCGTTTGTGACAAAATGGTCGCCAATTTGCGGATTTCTGTTTGCGATATTACTTCCACTAACCTCCGCTAACACGTCGGTGATGGGCACTTCTGATAACTAGTCCGCAAAATCCACAAATTTACAAAAGCAGAAATTTTATTCATTTGTGGATTAACTTTTGTGGTATTACTTCCGCTGACCTCCGCTAACACATGGAGGAGCTAACCCGGTTCAGCCTGGACAGCCTCAATCTGATAGATTCTTCAAATATTAAAATGAAAACATTAACTTCAAAACTTTTTTTAGGTGTTGCCTTTTCCACTTTTTACAAAAAGCACATTCACCTACTGTGCATTTCAAGCCCCGTGTAATACTGGAACCAGGTACTGATTGACATGGGACTAAAGCACAATGTGTATTGTATTATATTGATGATATTGTAATGTGTATACTGAATTTATTTTTAGTTTTACAGGCTGTTGATATAGATATAGTGAGTTTTATTATTATTTTAGCGTAGTAATATATAATACATATTTATGATATAATCATTTCTTCCATATATTTTAAACTCCGATGCCTTCCCCTCTCTCACTTCTTTCCAAGCTGGATGATACAGGATCCACACTGTCATGGGATTTGTCTGTTGCCCAGTATTCTTTTCAAAACTTTCAGATTGTGTGGATATGACATGTTGTGCTGCTCAACCATCTTTTTTTCATCTCTTTTTTTGTTGCAGTGTTTGGACAGTGGCTCCCATCTGACACTTTGTGGATGTTGAGTGGTGTCACCCATTCCTTGCTGTGGTTCATTCTGGTTGTGAAAGTAGCCCCATGTTTTTGATGTTTTCAAATCCGTCTGGTTTTCCTTCTTTCTTCTTGGTCTGTGCTGCAAGGCAGGTGTGTGAAACTCTCCTTTGCAAACTTATTTCTGTGTATATGACATTCGACACTTCTGACAGTAAAAGTCATCATTTTTTTTTTTATTATAGATGGCTGGTGGTGGTGTGTGTGTGGTTGTACAGGATATGATATGATGGAGGGGCTGGTGGCGATATTGTTGGTGATAATGGGCGCGGTACACACTTGGTTATATTAAATGCATTGTAAACCTCTCAGGGGATCTTATTATAAACATCATAATGAGTATTTTTAAGGAGACAGGACATATGAATATGGATTTAGTTGTGACAGTCACACTGATTAACTTCCTTTGGTCCTTCTCATTAAAGATAAGTTTAACATAGATGTTTATCAGATTATTACAAATTAATTAGTATGATTACAAATTGTCCATACTTGAAGTAGCAGTAGTGATGTATGATCAATGCTTAGCTACAGCATTACATCACAAATAGAGTGAAAAGAGATTCAAGAACTATTGATAATATAATTTTTGTTTCCGGTTTGCGTTTGCGGTGTCAAGTTTTGTTTCGGAAGACTGCAAATATTGTGTAGCTATTTGTGATAGGGGATTTGCGATTGCGATTTAAACTAAATCTCATAATTTGTGGAATTGTGATTGTGAAAGTTATGGAATAAGTTAGCGGAGTTGTGATAGCGGAAGTTCAAATTCGTTAGCGATGCCCAGCTCTGTCCAGAACACAGCGATTGCGGGACCTGCACGCTAACCACTCAGCCACCACTTGTAGACAGAAACATTATCTTTCCCAAGGGTGGATGAGTGGAGGCAGTACAGCAAGAGTTCAGTTATTTGCATCTCCATGCTTTGAAACTGAACATTATCTGCATGGGGACTCGGGTCTCCAAACCTATTGCTGTATCCCCTTACGGTGTGATTAACCCGGTAGCAGCGGGGATGATGTTTCTTAATGGTCCCTCCAAGCGAGAAAAATGAGAAAAAATCACCCCTCACACAAACCATTTCATAATATATATCAAAGCATTTGTGATCAGATTATGTATCATCTATTTTGGGGGGTTTAAATCATGGCACAAATTTGGCCCGTTGCTGCTACACGGTAAAGCCACAAATTTGGCCCGTTGCTGCTACATGGTAAAGCCACAAATTTGGCCCGTCGCTGCTACACGGTAAAGCCACAAATTTGGCCCGTTGCTGCTACACGGTAAAGCCACACATTTGGCCCGTCGCTTCTACCGGGTTAAGGCAGGAAACTATCTGCATTAGTCACATTTGTTGTGCCTTGTTTTGCATCCTTTCCATTATTTTTATTTTTGTATTTTTTGCGTGTAGCCTGTGCCGCGGGTAGTTTTCTTGCTGGGGCCTGCTGTTTGGCCTCGGCTCACTACTGGTGCAAGCAAGTGCTTCATAGTGGGACTATCATGCTTGACTCACTGCCCCTCGGAGCTCCACTTGATCCCCTTTGGAGAGCTTTGCTCGAGTCTGGGCTGGTAGGTGGTCATCAGGACAACATACGGGTAGTCTTAGGCCACTCGGCAACGATAAAATTGTCAACTTGTATTGGTGGGCTGGACTTGAATGTGGGTCAACCCGTTCAGAACGCTGCTTCCGCACACTGCCTTAGGGCTGCTTTCACAATCGTTTTGTTTGTTTTGATCGTTACCAATGGCGGCGATCGACGCTATAGTTTTCCATGTGAAACTGGCCTCTGGGGTAGTGGCGGCTGCAGAGGAAGCGAGAGGTGTTGAGAGTGTGTGGCAAGGTGCGGGGCTAGGCTAACCCCGCAGCCATCACTACCCCATCGGCCAGTTTTACATGGAAATACTATAGTGATGATCGCCGCCGTTGGTAACAATCAAAACAAGCAAAACGACTGTGAGAGCGGCCCTTAGTCACTGCCCGTGCATTGTTCAGGTAAGGTAACAACACCACGGCTGCATACTCTAGTCTTATTCCTATTTTAGACGGTGTATTCAATATTTTCGTCACCTCCCCCTCCATGTAGCTAGATGCCATGTTAATGTTTGTGAGCAACCCAAAACATTCTCCATTCATCTTATACATGTGCTCTCCTTTGGAAAGGTTGTTCTGTACTTTCACTTCCAGGCCTTTTCATCTTTTACTTTGCTATGGACCTCCTCTGCTGTATCATGCTTCCAGCTGTGTCTTTTCTCACTTTTCCAGTGTTAAAACGTGACATTTCTCGGCATAAAAGTCCATTTCCATCCAGTGCTTTACTCTCATGATGCAATTTATCTGTATCTTTTTGCAGCTCCTTACAACACTTAGTGCCTTATATTGGCTTCATGAGTTTCACATCATTATAACAGATTTGCATAGCTTCTTTACCCTCTCAGACCTGGGGATATATTTTGTTCATTCATTCTGGCGGCAGGCATGGAACGGGCAAGTCTGTTGGCCACACTGTGGAAATAACTCATTGAACGTTGCTGGACATTTATTTTTAAAATTGATCATCTCACTCACAACTTGCCCCAAAATTCTGCAAACAGCATCATTTCCCAATTTTTGGAGATTATTTATTGTTCCGCCGAGGTCAGTGACACGTAATGTGTCTTTGGTGTTGCTGGACAACATTTTGTGAATGACACAAAATGGATTCTCGGGACTGAAGGAGTTAAGTCCCAGCTTGCAAATGGTGGAAGCCGATCCACCCATTGATGAAAGCCCACCCTCTCTTGATGAGGTCAGAGAGGCTGTGGCAAGGCAGAGGGATGATACGGCAACTGGTATTGGTAACATCAGAGCAGAGTTGCTCAAAGCTAGAGGTGAGGTCATGATCCACTTGCTGCATACAGTCCTGATTGCTGTATGGCAGTCTGAAACCATTCCTCTTGACTGGAAAAGGTCATCCCTATCTGAAAAGAGAAAGGAGACTGCCAGTAATGCAACAACTGCTGTGGTATTGTACTGCTCACTGTGCTAGGCAAAGGTGCTTGTCCATCTATTGCTCATGTGGATTACAGCCAGCTGTTGAGGCTGGAGATGCCTGAGCAGTCAGGATTCACACCTGGTAAGTTGGCAACTGACTTTATCCTGGTACAGTCACACCTTGGTTTATGAGTGGCTTACAGGTAACTCGATTTACGCGAGTATTGTGTCCTTGAATAGGTCGCGTAAATCAAAAACAATGTAAATCAAACAAGAGGTTGGTTTCTATCGAAAAATAAATATTCACTTCATTCAGTGGAGAGAGAGAGAGAGAGAGAGAGAGAGAGAGAGAGAGAGAGAGAGAGAGAGAGAGAGAGAGAGAGAGAGAGAATATCCATATCACTGAGATATCCACTCAGGCTAGTATTGGTACCAGTAGCGAGCAGTCTGGTACCAATACTGTACCGTATAGCTGGTACCATAAGTACCGGTACTGGTACCGGTGCCTGCCCACCTCTTGTTGAGTAGTGTGGCAGCGTGGGTACTGTATTGTTGTTCAACTGGCGCGCAGGAAGAACTGAGCTCAGCTGTGTGGCTGCGGCGCCGTGTGAGTCCAGCTGCGTGAGACATCTGGTGGCCACTCCATAAAATATCGCGTATAAGTGAAAAAAGCTTGTAAATTAAACATTTATTTGGATTTTGGACCCCACGTTATTTAAAAAACGCGTAAACCAAACTCGCGTAAATCGAGAGCTACCTGTACTTTACGAGTGTTTTGATTTACAAGCAAAAAAAATCACTAAAAATGCCTTGGTTTACGAGCGGTGACTTTTCCCTTTCTTTGCTGCAAGACGAGAGCGCTGAGAGCAGAAAACAGTAAAAATGGGTTCTCAGTCCGCGTTGTACACTCGCAGAGGTAACAGCCGCTATCTGCTTACATTTGTTTTCAGCATTATGGTGAATGTTTGTTTTGTTTTACGAGTTTTTTGTTTTGCCAGCAAATTTTCAAATTAAGCTCGTAAACTGAGGCATGACTGTACTTTACTTACTGGTGGAGCACTGGTACAAGTTTCAGGACGGGGGATACTTGCAGCCTGTGTCAATCTCAGGAAGGCATTTGATTCAGTGCATTGCAAGGCACTCTGGGATCTCCTGCAACTCTGTGAGATTCATGGAACAACCGTTGGTCTATTGACTGACCTGTACTCTGAAACTGAGAGTGCTGTGAAGTGTGTGGGGGCTTGTCCAGCTTCTTTCCCGTGAACATGGGAGTGAGGCAGGGCTGTGTCCTTGCCTCATTGCTTTTCAACACCTGTATGGGCTGGGTACTAGGCAGAGTTGTGGATCAAAGTCAATGTGGTCACTGAACATGTTTTTGCTGATGATGCAGCAATCCTTAGAGAGTCACTTTAGGTCCTGGTGATGGCTCTCAATGCACTGCTTGAGGAGATGAAGCTCTTGGGACTCCAGATTTCCTGGGGCAAGACCAAGATACAGGTGTTTGGAGGCTTGCTAGATGAAACAGTACAGTTTGTTCATGTGTGTAGTGAAGACACTCATGTTGTAGAGAATTTCACACTGGTATGCAGCTTGGGGATACTTGAACCACCTCATATATGACCTCCCCCCCTCCCCCCCTCCCTCCCTCCCCGTGGGGTGGAGCACGGTAGTAAGAGAAAGAAGTTTTTTCATTTTTTCAATGTTTTTTTTCATTCATTCATCCATTTCACTTCGCTAACATCCATTTCTGTTACTCACTTGAACTTGTTGTTACTCACTTCCAACAAGCGGGGCAATAAACAATGGTACAATAGAACATCTCCAATCTTTCTCTCCACCATTCTCTCTTCATCAGCAGCCATTGCTCAGCAGTCTTCTCTGTGTGTGTGTGCTGTGTGTGCCTGTGTGGGTTGTTGTTGTTGTTGTTGTTTGTTGTTCCAAAATTCCAAAAAAACTCGAAAATTACATTTTTATAAATTTGAAAAAAAAAAAAAAAAATTAAGCCACATTACCATTATTTACATGCTTTTTAAGGTTATAATATAATATTTAATTATGCATAGGCTTTTGAACCCCATATTCTATTCTCATATATTACGACCCCCCTGTACCTTGGATGCATAGTGCAGAACAACAGTTGGTCTCATCAAGAAGTCCTGTTGTAGACTGAATCGACCTATTGTGTTAACCTGGCGTCACACTGGACCAAATCTGGCGAGCACGAGCTTTTGCTGGCAGCTTTTGCTCGTGGGATGGCTTGCTTGTGAGCTTTTGCTCCTGTGTTTAGCTCGCCATTTGGACGGGGAGCAGCTCAGCGAGCCGCGAGCAGGCAGTCAAATGAGCTCTTTGGTGCACTGATATATGAATAATATATATTGCCTAGTGTATTGGATCCGTATACCCATGAAATTAGAGAACTTATTCATGTACTCATTTTATGTTTGATGGTGTTTGTAATATTTTATAGTATTGTGAAAAGTAGTGTTGGCTTTTATTTTGATTTCTGGATCCTTAACCAAGACCAAGACCGCCCAGCTGAAATAAACACTTGCCATGGCCACCTTCGCTCCTAGTTCTAAAGTTCATTGGTCCTTCGGTATTGTGCACTCTTTAATATCTAGAGTCAGGGACCATCCCGAGTTATGGGTGGGTCCCACCAGTCCTAGAAGATGGTCAAAGTCTTCCTTCTTCATTCAGTAGTAGCTGTAGAAAGAAGTCTCATCCTCCAGCCTCATCTCCATCACGAGATTGTTGTACACACCATGGGTCTCCCAGACTTGTCTTTTCTTCTTCTGCTCTCGTTGAATAATGGAAAGTAATGCCGTCACAGCTGCACATTTAGCCGTAATGCGAAGCGTCGATGTAGTAGGTGCCATGGCTGAGGCTTTGTTTACAATGTTGCTCGCCGCTCACCGCTTGTCAGTGTGAGGACGCCAGTGACTTACTTGTGAGCAAAAGCTGCCAGCAAGAGTTCATGCTCGCCAGGTTTGGGTCCAGTGTGATGCCAGCTTTATGGAGTCACTCAGCATGAGTATATGGTGTTATCAATACCTGTGCAGAAGGACAAAGATCCTGATTTTTAAGTCACATGTTCTCCCTGTCTTGCTCTATTGCTGTGAGACATGAACACTGAATAGTGACTTGAAAAGGTGGATCTAAGCCTTTGGTAGTAAGTGCCTACGTAAAATGATTGAGTCGACCCTGCTCATTGAGTTGTTTCTGTGAAACAGTCCTAAGTTGAGGAGGCCAATGGGATGCCCATAGAGTTCATGGCTTCAGCAAGTTGATGGATCCTACCTTGAGGTACTTAGCATGGGAAGGGAGCCAGCATGAAGAGTTGCTTGGAGGACCTCCTAGGTTTGGCATTGAAGGGTGAGCAAGGTGATGCGCTCCCCTGGCATGCGCCTCTATTGACTGATTGATTGTCATATGATGTCACTGATGTACACTTGAAACATAATTGGTGCCACTACTGAACCTGATGGCACTCTGCTTGTTCCAGTCTTCCAAGAGGATGATGCCCTGCCCCCTGTGTTCACCCTCATCTGTCTGTCTGTCTGTCTGTCAAGTTGCTCTCAGGCCACTTCAGCAACCTTCCCTGCATGTCCACACAGTTATCAGTTTCCAAAGGAGCCTCTTTGTGGCACTCTGTCATTGGCTCATTAAGGTCTAGATCAGTGGCTTTTAGACTGAAGGATGCATCCCCTAAGAGGGTGTTAGTAATTTCCAGGGGGTCACGAGCCCCAGGAAAAAAGTAGTCATTTCTCTAATTTTATTTGTTATTCTCTCAACAGGAGCATCAGCTGATACTGAGAATTGATGAAAAAAATGCAAAAGTATCACTGTTACAAAATTTAGTTTTCTATAATCTATTTAGGCTTAGCAGTTTTCTTTTAATCTGAGAGGGAATATAATCTATAGATGCAAGGGGGGCATGGAGGGAAGAAGTCATTCGTAGAGGGGGCGAGGTAGTCAATAGGATGAGAACCACTGACCTAGATGGATGCAGTCAAGCCATCCTTCTCTCTCTTGAGTATTATCCACAGAAAGTGGGAAACACACACAGTAGAGCACTTTAGGGGAGCCCCTGCACCTCTCACTGCTAGGCAGCTGTGTACTGTTGAAAGAAGGCAGTTCCAGTTTTCAGACACAGGGTTCCTGGAAGCAAAACTCTTATTCTGATATCAAAACATTTTGTTCCAGGAATCCGAGCCCATCTGTTCCTTGTCATCCTTTCCTATAGTTTACACGTCACACTTGTTGGTGATAGCGACCCGCAGTTAAATGGTTTTTTTTTGTCATGTCTTCTGTACATAGGCTCTAGAATTGCTCTCCTCCAGACTTGTGGCAGCTCTTTGTTGTCCAAGGATCTCTGTACAGGATCACATACTGGTCCAACCAGATGCTTTACACTTTCCTTCAAAACCCATCCAGCTATATCATCTGGTCCCTTTGTCTTTCTCATGTTAAGGCTCTTCATTAGCCTCAATATCCCTCCATGATCAGGGATTACTTCTCATGCCTTGTGGATGCTGGTTCATGCTTAGTTCTGTAAATTTTTTGTCTGTTATGAAGACCATTTACAATCTTTCATTCATGGCTTCACATATATCTTCATCTTCTGCCTTCACATATATATCTTCCTCTTCCTCAAACATTGTGTCACCTACCCTAAAGGCCTATTTCCACCAGGAAAAAAAACTAAGCTAAGCGGGCTAGGCTGTCATGTGGCTTTCAATTACTTCTGTTGTTTTCAATGTGACTTCCCACTGAATGCAAAGAAGCTATGTGAGTTATGCCAGTGGCAACACCCACATCGCATTCCTTTTCACCACATCTGTGTCATAGTTCACCTCACACATGGGCAGCAGAGCACTACAGGGGGAGCTCCTGCACCTCTCACTGCTCGGCAACTGAGAAAGTGAGAAGTTGCCAGCAGTCTGCCTCATGCTGATCCAAGCATGTGAGGCATACTGTTCAGAGGAGGCAGTGTCAGTTTTCAAGCACAGGGTTCCTGGAAGCAATGGAGCAGTTAATAGAGGAAGTACGGAAATATCTGTGCTTATGTGATGTGTCCACAGAACACTACAGGGATGTGAACAGGAAGGACAGCTGTTGGGTGGAACATCTGCCGGTGGCTCCACTGGTCTTTCTTTCACTAGGTTACCTGTTAACCCTTCCCTTGCGGGCGATGCGGACGCGACTATCCCCTCAGGTGCAGTCAGGCAGCCCAATGGGGGGTCTCTTTTAACATCTGTATCTCAAAAACTATTCATCACAGCTAAAAACCAAAAGCACCACTGGAAAGAGGAGGTCCAGATCTATAGGAGTCGGTTATGTATGCCTCTCTTGCGAACGTACATGCACGTTCAGGGAGTGTTGAATGTTATCACTTACGTTGGTGCGTGCGGGATGATCAGCCATATTGAGGGAACTGCGGACATCTCTCCTTCAGATTCTGGCAAGGGAGTATTGCCAACTGCAATATTTACAACTACAGTGGGCTCTCCACTCCATGCGTTGCAGATCATCATCGTCAATCACTGTAATCAATCCCCCCCCTGCTGCTCGGCCCCAGTTCACAGACACAGATGCACTTGACGCTAAATCACTCAGGGACGACTAATTATCATTTCATTATCCATATAAAAAAAAAAAAAAAAAAAAAAAACACGCCCACACTGCAGTGTTGCAGATTGCCGGGACTACTATCGCAAATTTTTTTACTTTGGGTTTTCTGTGCTAAAAAATTTTGACCCCAGGTTGTGATTGATTAGTGTTGCCACATTAACAAGGGTCTCATTCATTTTTCAAAAAAAAAAAAAAAAAAAACTATGTTTTTATGACCCAGGGGTGAGTGACTTCCCAATATTTTTTTCCATAGGGTTATAGTCGGGGATGACTGTATTTAGTCAAAGAACTAGTCGGTGATAGGTGAAGCTATGCAAAAATGACGCTATATTGGGCAAGAACATCCACCAGTTACTCGTCCGTAGATTTGCCGCGCTGGGCTGATATGATTTTCCACCAAATTTAGTGAAGAACCCACTCAATTGGTAATCCTGTGTTGTGAGAATTAGTGTTGGAACACTCTCATATGCAGGAGATTTGAGTGTGGGTGGAGCTCACAGCGAGCGTTTAGCACCACCAGCAAATACGCCTAACGCTCGCTGCGAGCGTTTAGCAATGAAAGGGTTAATCCTAAACTGTAACAAACAAGGTCTTGGGGTGAAAGGTGACAAAAGATAACTTTCCATTTGCCAGTGATTGCCTGCAGTACACTTTGGCTCTGTGATGCACTGTGTGTGTGTTGAGCCTTGCCTGGTGTGACGGCTCCATCAGGTGGACTGTCTTTCTCCTTCATTTTATCATCTTTTTTAATATGGATATCAAGACTCTACTTTTTATTTCTTTTGATAATATTGATATTATTGTTACTGTTTGTATTATAGTTCTATCGTTACAAGTGGTGCCACCACCACACCACGCCGACGCTCCACTCAGTCAAAACAAAGGGAAATAGTCAGAAACATGCGCTGAAAATGTAAAAAAACACAACAACATGTGGAAGGGCACTGTGGAATTCACACGGCGTACCTTTTGTGTTTATTTTGTAACGGTGCCGCCTGTGCCTTTTCACCGCCACCACCACATCATGCCAACACTACACTCAGCCAGAAAAACATAATAGAAAGACACAGCAACAAGCAATGAAAATGTAGAATAAACACATTGACATGTGGAAGGGCTCTGGAATGCACATGGTGCCCCTCACACTTTTGTTTGTTTACAAGTGTTGGTGCCCGCGCTGACCACCACTGCACCATGCTGGCATTTCAGTCAAGTCAGTCAAAACAAAACAAAAAGAACAACAGAAACAGGCCATAAAAATGTGGAGTAGGCACAATAACATGTGTAAGGCCATTGTGGAAAGCACATGGCGCACCTCATAGGGTACTCTCCTTTGTTTAGCCGCACTGCTGCTCAGTGCCTCATTGCCTCATTGCCACACCTCGCACCTCGTCGCCAGTCATTTTAAGATCATGTACAGCATCATGTCCGGTTCACGCCAATAGAGCATAGACGTATATAAGTATGTGTGTCTCCTTGATGCCCTGCGGTGTGGCTGTGCGGCGCTTAGCGACGGAGGCAGCTGTAATAAAAAGGCCAGTCAGCCAGGGCAGTGCAGCCCATATACCATTTTTCCATAAGAATGTGTTCCTCCTACGCAAATTCCTACTATGTGAGCTCGTCTGTCACCTATAGTCGCGTAGTAGGCGTGCCTACTGTAATTCTAAACTCTCACCCGGTATCTATACATTATAATGCATTTAGTCTACCATAAAAGAAAACATGCCTGCAGCTGCTTTCTGGGGTTTGTTATCTTTAGAAAATTGTTGTGAATATATATACTGAGGTCTGTTGTCGGGAAGGGCAGCCAGTGTTGGGCAGCTGTAATCATGATGCAGTGCAGAGGAGAGAGAGAGAGAGAGGGAGAGGGAGAGGGAGAGGGAGTGGGAGAGAGGAGGGGAGGGGAGGGGAGGCCTGGCTTATCTCTCCTGGATCAAGTCCTGTGTCTTTAACTGTAACACTGAGTTGAAGTGGTAAAGAGTTACAAGAGTGGATTACTTGGTTGTCAGTTTAGATAACACAATGTGATGGATCGGCAGTCCTTGAGCGACTAAAAATTATGCTGCTAGTCTTGGCAGGATTGAATTTCATGCCCCGGCGCTGACACTAAGAGAAAATAAAATCAAGATTCGCATTGAGTGAAGCAGCCACCAGAGACCTTCTGATCTGCACTAGGTATTTGTAGGAGCTGCTGTGGACTCCTCTGTTTGCTCAGGCGGCTCGGTTCAGGGAGTGTTTGTGTGTGTGTGTGCACCTAGTTATGGTTCAATTCCTGGGCGGAGTTGAAAAATTTGGGCGGCTTTTCCGATACCCTACGCCCCTGTCCACCCAGCATTGAATGGGTACCAGGTATTAATCGGGGGTTGTGTCCCATCCCCTGGGATCTGTTCCCTTCTCCTATAATTCCTTACCCATCTGTCTCTCTCCGGCATATGACCACAGATGTTGCGTTGACTAAACGAAACTTTCCAACCTAGTTATGGTATGCAGGAAATGAGCTGTGCGTGTTGCTGGAACTTTGCTTTAAACTTATTAAGATTCTGGATTGGAAAACCTCTTTACTGAGGCTGTTCCAGTAATCTATCATTTATTGGGAAAGCTGTATTGCTTGATATCTTTCAGACATCTTTCCATTTTCAACTTCTTTTCATGTCCTCTATTTCATCTCCCATTCCATTAAATTGATCCTCTATAAATTCTGATTACTCCATTCATTGTCCTGAACACTGCAATCATGTCACCTCTCTCCTTTCTTTTAAGGATGGCAGCCCAACCTTTCCAGTCTTACCTGGTACGTTAAGCCTGACAAGTGTGTGTATTGACTTAGTTGTTAACTTGTTGTAGTATACAGGGCCTGCGATACACCCGTGTGGCCCTGTCTACATATCAATACTTGCCAGTTTTTCCTTAAACTGCCACACACACTTTGCCTCCCTCACCTCTTCCACCAGCTCATTGCAAGTACTTCTTTTTCCCTGTGTCGTTGACCCCTACAGGCCGACTGGGTGAGATGCTCTCCGTGCACACTCAGTCACTAGACCAATGAGGGCCTAGGCCACCACATCTTTTAATACATTTAAAATATTTTTATTTCTATGGGGAAAACAGTTCTTCTTTGTATCAGTGAGATATGTTTTCCTTCTCATTTTTTTCTTATGACCTCTACTCTGTCTTCACTTCCCACACACTGTGTGTGTGTGTGTGTGTGGGCGCATGCATGCGTGAGTGTGTGTGTGTGTGTGTGTGTGTGTGTGTGTGTGTGTGTGGAGTGGGGTGGGGCAGGGGGGTATGTGGGTGCATGCATGCGTGAGTGTCCAGTGGCTGTCTGGGTGGGGTCTGCTTGGGGGTTTGCAGGGGCAGGGTGGGGTGGGGTAGCAGGTGAGGGGAGGAGCTGAGGTGCAGCCTGGAGGCTGTTGTGTTGGGGGAGTGGTCCCCCGCATGCTTGTGGTGTGGCGACGGGGCCGGTGGTAAATCTGTAAATCATGCAGCTGCTGCATGTCAGCATTACAAGCATATTTGTTCATTTTAGCAAGAAATTTTAATTCCATCTCATCATTGTACCTGCACTTCTTAAGGGGACTGTCTGCCAAAAAAAATATAAATCAGTTCAGTTCATGACCTGCATGTTATGTATACCAGTAAAGAGATGTCCCATGCCAGGTTTCATATGAATTGCACAATCAATAATTGAAAAAAATCACCTTTTTTCTTTAGAAATTGTAAATGCAATACATCTCAGTGCATGAGAGAATTTTGATGAAAAATATACTCAATAAGCTTTGTACAGTTCTCTAAAGATTGTGTAAGGCAGATGTATAACTTTATAGTAAGTTGAAGTGTATAATTTTTGTTTTTGTTTTAGTTTAAAATATATTGCTAACTTATGTAGATATGGTGCCTTGACTGAAAAAAAAATCTTCCACACAAAATTCCACTCATTTGTCCCTTTTTCAAATGTGAAACATTCCACCAGAATCGGTTAAGTGGTTACGCAGTTATATAGAAAAAAATAAAAAAAGGCGGATCTGAGATATTGGCAAGAAAACGCAAACGACTGCTTCCCCTTCCGCTCCAACGAGTGTTTTGCTTCTCTGCACACCAACATCAGTCCTGTGTGTCTGTGTCATCATGGAGTCATTGTGGAGTAATATGTGGTATTCAAGTGGCACTTTAGAGATTTGGCTTGGCCCTGTTCCACCATTTTGCAGGGTGTTATTTGCTTGAAGGCGAGGGAATCAGGAGGCACAACCTCCCTCACTGTCTGCTGGTTCACTAATGTCCTCCTGACTCATACTACACTCCTTGCTGAACTTTAGTTTCTTCTTGGCTTTCTTCTTTTTGTAAGCAACTCACTCCATATCCTTCTCTCCTGCCTCCATGGGCTTTATGACGTCTGGATCTGCTCCAAACGTGTGTTGACTGCTGTCCGCGTGAGTCACTCAGTGGCTTTACATACACATGGGCAGGGTTACCAGGCATCTTCAGATGTTAGTGAATACTCTATGAGGGAATATTTCAGCATTTTCTTTGTGAAAAAAATTCCAGTTTGTGAGCACGTGGCAACTCAAAGAGTGACACGTCACTGGATGGGGGGGGAGGAGGGGAAAGTGCCATAACTTTGTCACAAGGAGGTCGAAAGATACACAAACATGTGAGAATTTTTCGGAATGTTTTGTCATCTATTTTTTAAAATATTTCCAGTGAATGATTCCCTTAAGCCCCTTTCATTAGTCCTGCTTGAGCTTCATTTCCCCTTAAGTTCTCTGTTTTACAGCCTTTATCACTTGCCATTGTATAACCAAACTCAGCACTGGCATTGTGGTGGCAAGAAATCACACCACTTGACCACTAAACTTTGTGTCAAGGTGAGCCAAACTTAACGCTGGAGTATTTGTTAGGTGCCCGCTAATCCTTGTGGTCACGAATCCTGATCCCGGGAAACTTGATGCACCTTTGTACCTTTTAAAGTCCACTGCAGTGCGGCCTCATGTACTATTTTCTATCAGTATTTTCATGCTGACTTGCTCTTCTGAACTGCAGCACATGACTTTTTACTCTACAGTACCCTCTCGAGTTTCGCGCTATCTGAGTTTCATGATGCTCGAGTTTAGCGCTTAGTCTTAAATTCTTACCATCCCGACTTTCACGCATTACTGCCCTGAGTTTCGCGGTGCTTTGACATCTATGGGTCGCGTTTACCTATACCGTCGGCGTCATGCGTGCTGCCTTAAAAGGCGGTGTCCAACCATTGGGGCTATGGGCAACCGTGGTTGCCCGTATGCCCAACCGGGTGCGAGTTAATTATTGGTTGTCCTTATGGATGGATAACGGTTGTGAGTACGAGCGTGGGTACGTGTGTACCGAACGGCTGCATGTAAACAAACAGACGACGGCAGTGGCTGAGGAGTGAGGAGCAGTGGAAGATGGCCCACCAATAGACTCATAAAATGGACTGGCAGAGCTGCTTTGCTTATGACTTGATTAACAAGATAAGAGAACACCCTGTGCTGGGGAACCACAGTCCAAAAAACTTTTTTTCTCCAGTCTATGAAAATTGTAGAACTCTCGTTGTTTTACTCTTCTTCCTCTTCTTCTTCTTTTGACCTGTAATGCATGGCAGCGACGGTGAAAGTAATAGTGCAAAATAGCAAAAGGGCATAGAAAAGCAAAATCAGGGAAAGAAAAGGACTGAAAACACCTAAGTTCAGGGTGAAGTGAATAAGTGTGCACTGAAGTAACTAAGTGCATGTTGTGAAGTATAAAAGTGTGGAGAAAGAGGACCTAATAAGCGATACAAAGCGTTACAGGTCAAAAGAAGAAGGTCCACTACACTGGTGCCGTTGTAAAGGCAATACCTCCAACACCATCACATCACAATCATGGCAGCGACAGTGACGGGTCCACTACTGGCCGGTGTTGCAAGAAATATCTCCGCTGAAATTAGTCATTCTGCTGTCCACCACGCAAGTGCGCTGTGGGAATACACAGCATTAAAAGTATTAATTTGCCTGCTTTTGTTCTAGTTTGTTCGCTTGTGATCTTTGTGAGCGGTGAGGGAGATATGGAAACAGTAAGAAAGTTGAACCTCTCTGCGAGCTATTTTGCGGCTGCTGTGCTGCGGTTTACGTTCAATAGGCATTGAAAAGTCAATCATGATATTAGTGATTTAATGATTTATAACTGAAAGAGTTTGCAGATTATTTCAAAACACACAAAACTACTAAAAACTCTAGGTTTGTCCAACTGTACCACGGGTGACCGCGAGTGACCGCCCTTACTTTAGCAGACGACACCACGTGGATCACAAACGTATTTTCAGAACAGCCAGCCAATAATTGTAAGGCAGCCGCCTTCAACTGTGGCATCAAAACGACTTGTTCTCACTTCCCATTTGCTGCCTATTACCAAGGTACGTACGTATTTTGAGATGACAAGGGAGTAAAGTCGAAAAAATTGAGATAACAAGGAGTAAAGTCGAAAAAATTGAGATAACAAGGAGTAAAGTTGAAAAAATTGAGATAACAAGGAGTAAAGTTGAAAAAATTGAGATAACAATTGAGATAACAAGGAGTAAAGTCGAAAAAATTGAGATAACAAGGAGTAAAGTCGAAAAAATTGAGATAACAAGGAGTAAAGTCGAAAAAATTGAGATAACAAGGAGTAAAGTCGAAAAAATTGAGATAACAAGGAGTAAAGTCGAAAAAATTGAGATAACAAGGAGTAAAGTCGAAAAAAAGTTATTTTTTTTCCCATGGGTCGGAACCAATGAGTGCTTTTTCATGGATTTCAATACCTCGAGTTTCGCGATCCTCAAGCTTAGCGCTATACCTTCGGAATGAAGCAAATGCGAAACTCGAGAGGGTACTGTAGCTCATCCCTATTCTGTCAATATCCCTTGTGCAAGAGTTAGCCAGAATCTTCATATTTTCTTCCCTTTTGCTGGTACTCTGGAACAGCCTTTTTTCATATGTGTATCTTGTAGCATATCACTTGAACTCTTTCAAGAGGGGGTATCAAGACACCTCTCCAACAGAAAATAAACTTCTTTTCTTTAGCCTCTCTTACTGACTTCTGTTTACTGGGGCAGCACTTACCTATTTGGGAGCAGCAGAGTGTGCTTGTTTTATTTTTTGTTGCCCCAGAGCTGCTTCCTTTGCTGGGAAAAAGAAAAAATGAAAGTGCAGAAAGGACTCCTGTTGTTCTCAACATTGTTCTAACACCCTCAGACGCTGCCACTGCCCTGCCAGTGCAGCGAGGACTCCCACTACTCCCAACAATCTTGTTCAGGGTTTCCACACACACTGCCACTGCCCTGCCAGGACTCCCACTACTCCCAACAATCTTGTTCAGGGTTTCCACACACACTGCCACTGCCCTGCCAGGACTCCTGCTACTCCCAACAATCTTGTTCAGGGTTTCCACACACACTGCCACTGCCCTGCCAGGACTCCCACTACTCCCAACAATCTTGTTCAGGGTTTCCACACACACTGCCACTGCCCTGCCAGGACTCCTGCTACTCCCAACAATCTTGTTCAGGGTTTCCACACACACTGCCACTGCCCTGCCAGGACTCCCGCTACTCCCAACAATCTTGTTCAGGGTTTCCACACACACTGCCACTGCCCTGCCGGCCTGACAAGGATGTGCATCAGTTCCATTTACAATAATGTCATAAAATGGATGTTGTTCATATGATTCCTAATTTGAGATATCATTTCCTTACATATCAGAGAAACTGGGTAAAAATATGAAAAAAGTGGTGTAAAATATGTAGTCCTCCTGGGCACCAATATTAATTATTATCATAAATTCTATTGTTTGACTATTGCGATTTTGAGTGTAATGCAGCTGTGGCAGCACCAAGTAGGCACGGTAACCAAGGGATAAGGAGAGTACAGCACTGGCTGTCCTGTGTGTTCTCTGCGGAAGGTGAGAATTGTGATGAGGAAATCAGAATGAAAAAAGACAGTGAATCAAAATTGGTGTGGCTTTGTGTGGGGAACATCAAGCAGCTGATAGAAGTTGATCAAGACTAAAGAAATAGACATAATAACCAAATTCTTCATCATGCTGTATCTTTTAATTCTTGCATGTTTTCTCCCTCAGTACACATCTGACCTGTTTTATGAAGGCCGCCTCGTAGCCAGCGGCAAGCAGACGGCTCATCCAAAATTCTTCCCTCTCACCCTCTTCACTGCTCGAGGAGAAGACTTCCAGGACCCGAGCTCAACTGCATTCCACAATAATTCAGAGGTGAATAACTATATATGACAAGCTGTAAGCTGAAGGTTTTCCTGGGGAGTAAGTTCACTGTGTCCTCACAAGCAAATGAGAAGTGTGAGGGTGACCATCAATGTATATAGTGATATAGATGTAATGATGAACCCTGCTGCCACTGTGTGTACTGTGCAGCAATGACCCTGCCCTGCTGGCACTGGGTGGAGGAGGAGAGGAAAGAAAAGAGATGGCCATGGCTGTTGGGAAGGGAGACCCACCAGGGAGTTGACAGAAACCTTGTCATGGAAATGAGTCAGGAGGCTGAGACTACTTTCAGCAATTACCATTAGGTGAAGAAAAAGACTTTTAAAGAGTGTATGGCAATGGTTCAATGGCTTGCAGCCTTCTTGGGTGTGGTAGTCATGGGGTGTAGCTGCATAGCTGTAGTTGACTGATTCAGGATTAATCATCATATTTACACCACATTGCAAAAATATTTTCATGACTGTTGTACACTGCTGATTGCTGATGAGTAAGATAATGTATTATTGTTCAGTTTATTCAGCAAAGTCAAGTAGCCTTGGAATTCTATAAAGAGGACAGTTTAGCTCATATACTTCCTTAGCATTCTGTTACAAATGGCAATCCAGAGGTGATGGTCGGCATGTAAACATGGTGCCAAAGAATACTGTATAATTGTGCATTTGTGAAAGTATACCACTTTAAAACTGGGCCATTGTAACGACGAAAAAAAACAAACAAAATGACTGTGAAAGCGTCCCTTATTAGCATACAGGTGGCTGGCACAACAGTAACAGTTTATTATTAACTGTTCTCAGTGTAATGATACATAGGCCGGAAACACTGTCTTGTGTTCTCCCAAGGCAATGTTTCTCCTTTGACCCAAGAAAAATTCATGGCAGTTTATTATTCACAAAGTGGTCAGCAGTTTCCCACTGAAAAGATAATTTATGTGATGAGGTATCTTTTTTGTCACTGGTTTTCCATCCAAGCCGTCACCTCTGTGTTACCATCTGTGACAGAGGCTGGCAAGGTAAAGGATGACCTATACTGTCCTCTTTATGGTGCTAAAATTCCAGGGCTTACTTGAGTTTGGTGACTATATTTATTATTGAATTCAGTACTAATACTATGATCTAAAATTAAGTTATGTAGAGTTAAGGCACTTCCCTCTTACTTCTCAGCCACCCTCTGTCTCCTTTAATCCTTTTTCTTGTTCCCTTTCAATTGTGAACTTTTGCTTCTAAGGTGTATGAAGTGTGTGAGCGAGTGGGTGAGATCATCAGCCATTGGCCCAAGTCAGAGTGGGGACCAGTAGGGGAGAGCTCCATTGGTGTGGTGACTCCCTACGCTGATCAGATGGTGCGGATCAGGGCGGAGCTGAGGAAACGGAAACTGTACAAGATCAACGTGGAGAGAGTTTTGAATGTCCAAGGTGAGTTAGAAAAGATCATTGGGGAGTTCATGGGTTATCGTTTGCTCCAGGTCCTGCTTGCTTTATCTATATCGTCACCCTCATAAAATAATCGCCTAAGTCATTTTTCAGCAATTTCCAGGTTTTTGTCTACATTAATTTTTTAACACGTGACGCCCATTTTTGTACAGTTGCCTTCGTCATTCAGGGTTTGAGTGTTCTAGAATTGGCCTTTTCATTTCTGCCTAAATATTAAGCCAAATGAAATAATGACACCTCTTTTCCTATTTCCTGTAAAGTAGAAAATATTGACTTAGGGGTTTGCTTACGAAAGTGACGATATGTTGTAAAAAAAAAGTTAAAAACATTTAGTATTTTCAAAGGTCTCAGTAATGCAAATAAGGTAGATCAAAGTACTGGTTCATCACTGACATGAGTCATGACTAGGGATGCATGCAACCTGTCATTCTCAAAAGGTATTTTTGCATTGTGAGGCATCAGGGATCTCCACCCCGGAAAGCTCCCTTTTGATCCTGCTGCATGCTCAGCTTCCACATTGGTTGCTTGTGTAGTACCTTATTGAACACTTTTGCCAGGCCTAGGTACACACAGTCCACCAAGCTGTTTCTCTCCTCTAATGTGTCAGTTTCCCTTGAGTAAATGCTTAACAAGTTGGTGACACACAGCTTTCCACTCTTGAATCCTAATTGGCTCTCAGTCAAAGTATCCATCTTTTCCAGATAATTTATCAACCTCTCTCATTATTCTCTTGAAGTTTAGTGACCTCACTATAGTCGGTTCCACGAGAACTGGCATAGGTTTTCCTTCAGGGGTGGACTCGCAGACTTGGCATCATTGCATGGGTGATGGTACTGCGCGCTCATTGGCCAGTTCTTAACTTGTTCTGATGCACATAAAATTGGCTTTGTATTCCTACCAAAACCCTTTGTGAGTTGTAGGGTAACAGATTGCACTGATAAAAACTAATGCAATGATATCTTTATTTTTTTATTTTTTTATTTTA
Source organism: Eriocheir sinensis (assembly GCF_024679095.1). Taxonomy (NCBI): domain Eukaryota; kingdom Metazoa; phylum Arthropoda; class Malacostraca; order Decapoda; family Varunidae; genus Eriocheir; species Eriocheir sinensis. The sequence goes on along the minus strand of NC_066521.1, from coordinate 3,066,827 downwards.
CTTTTTACAACTAAGGAGACAGCTCAAGGGCACAAAAAAAAGGAAACAATAATAAAAAAAGCCCGCTACTCGCTGCTCCTAAAAAGAATCAAAAGAGGTGGCCGAAAGAGAGGCCAATTTTGGGAGGAGAGGTGTCCTGATACCCTCCTCTTGAAAGAGTTCAAGTCGTAGGCAGGAGGAAATACAGATGAAGGAAGATTGTTCCAGAGTTTACCAGTGTGAGGGATGAAAGAGTGAAGATGCTGGTTAACTCTTGCCTAAGGGGTTTGGACAGTATAGGGATGAGCATGAGTAGAAAGTCGTGTGCAGCGGGGCCGCGGGAGGGGGGGAGGCATGCAGTTAGCAAGTTCAGAAGAGCAGTGAGTGTGGAAATAACGATAGAAGATAGAAAGAGAGGCAACATTGCGGCGGAATTTAAGAGGTAGAAGACTATCAGTATGAGGAGGAGAACTGATGAGACGAAGAGCCTTAGACTCCGCTTATTGATAAGTATGTGCCTTTTGAACTGTTATAAATTAATCTGAAAAGGCAGTCATAACAAAACTAAGTCAAAATTGCACATAAATGAACAGTGTCCAGTAAATGAAGCGACTGTTGATGCTACTTCTTTTACTAGTTTTTACTACCACAAAGCGCTAGGCTACAGTCTAATTAACTAATTTATTGTAAGATTTCTTGGTATATTTTTAGGCCTGGCTGAGTACTAACATAATGTGTAGTGATGCTACGGAGTCATAACGTAAACATTGGCCTGAGGCAAGAACCTTCTCATTTCTTTCATCGTCTTGTCATTATTCCTGAAATATGTTTATAATATTTGTGGGGGATAAACTAATAAATAGCCATAAGGAAGAGCAATTATAAGAATAACTACATTTATAAACCAAAAGTGTTGATTTTAAGAGGTACCAGAGAGTGAGAGACAGTAGGCTGCGTCATGGCAAACAAAATTGCTGCAGCTTAGATCTAGGAAACAACAGCCAGTGAGCGGCGCGGAGATTGTCACTCAAGCAGTGATGCCAAGTCCGCAAGTCCACCCCTGAAGGAAAATCTATGCCAGTTCTCGTGGAACCGACTATAGTCAATGACACTGGTCCAAAAGTTCAGTAGTTCCTCCCTGTTTCCTTTGCTGTAGATTGGCACAACAGCGCCTCTTCCACTATCATTGCACTTTTCTCTCCCTGAGTGAATACACTTATGCTGTAAATCTTTCCTGCCACTTGGCTCTTCATTTGTCAAGTATCCAATAAGACAGACCAGTGGGCCTATTAGATCTTTTATGTACATTATTCACTACTACTTTTATGTTTCCAGATCTAGGTTCTTAGTCACTCCTTTATGCTCTAGGTCTAGGAAATAATTTTCTTATGCAAAGACCATTTAAAAAAAAAAAAAATTTACGTCTTTGCCTGTAGCACCGGTAGGCTTTCTTCAGGGGCCTGGTGGTCAGCCCAAGCCCGTCATGGCGCAGGCAATTTTTATAGTGGCGCCATTTATGCTTGGCTCGTGCTGCCCCCTGGAACTCACTTTTGATTCACTTGGACTGTTTCTTCTAGAGTCCGGGTTGATGGGTGGTCTTCAGGACAGCATGTGCGTAGTCTTGGCCACTCAATTGAAATCTTTCATTCATAATTTCAGCTTGCATTACCACATCTTCATAGACCCTTCCCTCCACTTTTAGTTTGTCAATTCTCTCCCGTTTCAGTTTTCTATTGACGTACCTGAAGGACGGTGTTGGTTCCTTCTTGCACTAGTCAAATTCAAGGGAAGGGAAGAAGAAATGTTACGTGATGTCAGTATAACCAGAGAGGCTGTCATTGAAGAGATAGATAAACTGAAGAAAACTAAGTTGCCTGGCCCAGATGATATTTTCCTGTGTGTTGTAAAGGAATTTAAGGATGTAATCTCCAGGCCAGTGGCCATCTTCTTTAGGAAGCCTCTTGACACTGGCATAGTGCCATCATTATGGAAAAGGCTTGTGTTATGTCCACTTATAAGAAGGGGAATAAATCAGTACCGGTAGTCCTTGAGTAATGACGACTTATAATTGCTCACACTTATGACCAGGCCAGTAACATTAGTGATATACAGTAAACCCTCAATATTACGGACCTGCTTATAACGGATTCTGGATATAACGGACATGGCCAGAGGGTCAGAAATCCATGGGGACCAACCGAGGAAAGTTTTTGACCAAACCACCCGATAAGTACAACAGCATTTGCTAACCACCTCGCCCTCCTCCCTTTATCTACTGACCCATTCTTCAGTTACTGTAGTCTTTTCAGCCCACCTGATGAAATATTTTCCTCCTTGTGGTTCCCATTCAAATGAAGAATGTATTTACACCACAAGAAAGTCTTGTGCATCAATCCAGGGGATGTAAATGTTATGGAAACTAGCCAAGTGTTTGTGAGTGTCGGTACTGACACAGCTTAGGGGGTCGCCCGTTACGTAGGTTAGGTTAGGTTAGGTCGGTTAAGTTAGGTTTCGTTAGTTTAAATTTACTCGACACTCAGTGTGGGGCGGCGGAAATACAAAGCACAAGATGGGACAGGGTGGCGGCGGGGGTGGCCCATTATGCCGGCCGGTGTGCGAGAAATACCTCCTCGCAGAAATAAATGACTCTGCTGTCCACCACGCATGCGCACTGGGGAAATACACAGCAGGAAAGACATTAATTTGCCTGGTTTTGTTATAGTTTGTCCACTTGTGATCTTTGTTAGCGGTGAGTGAAATATAGAGACAGTAAGCTCTCTCTGCGATCTATTTTACAGCTGCGGCAGCAGGTGGCGGCGTGTGCACAACAGGCATTGAAAAGTCAATCATTTAGTGATTTAATGATTTCCAACAGAAACAGTTACCAGATTATTTCATAGCACACAGAAAACTACCAACATAAACAAACAAACAAAAAAACACCGTTCCGTCTGTCAGTGTGAGGTAGGCGAACTTGTAAAATTATACCCATACCCGTCTGCTATACTAGTATACTACAAGATCTAGGAGATGCCAGATGGCTAGCATGTGAGCCCAGCAAGAGTGGAGTGAGTCTACCAAGTTATCTCCATTGTTTACAAGTCTCAGCTGTGTTTGGTCCACCTGTTAGCCTCCACAACTCCCTTCAGGTGAGGGGTGAGCCAGACTGGACAGTCAATCAGCTGAGTGCACCCAAAATTGCATCTGATAACAACGGCTCCCTCACAATATTTCGACAGCAGCTCTTATAGGTGACCGTTTAACGGATACAGCAATCAAAGTTGAATGAAACATTCACAGAAGGTAAGAAGATGCAGCAGAGGTGACACTGGCCTCTCTTATAACTACGACGTGTCTCTTGCTTACAAATACTGCACCCCCCCATGTCAACACAACCTCCAGTGCAACAACTAGGTGGGGTGTTTGGCTAATGCCACCATCTTGGCAAAACTGATAGCTCCGTTGAGCAACATTGCACAATGTTTCATGACTAATGGGTCAACAGGGCTGGGGTCAGGCGAGCGCCTGGGGACAGAGGCGGAGTGAAGGGGAAGGGTAGGAGGCACAGGAACGCTGCTCTATCCGCAGCGACATCTGGGTGATATTTTCTTATATTTTCAATGTTAATTTTGATTACGACCAATTTGACTTATAACCGGCCTGTTGGAACCAAACCCCATCGTAACTTGAGAACTACCAGTAATGTCTAATTACTGTGCAATTGGTTTGACGTCAGTTGTAGGATAATTGTTTGAGTTTATTGAAGCTAAAAATATATGTGACCATCTAGAGCAGTGGTTCCCAGACCCATGGTCGCGACCCAAATGAGGGTCACTGGAGGGCCTTGGAAATAAGCTATAATTATAATTATATCATACTATAAAGACCAACTTTTAAAATCACAGTTAGGCCACATTTAGATTTTTCAGTAATATAGTTGAAATACTTCAGTAGGACAGCAGGAAGATTCTCTCAAACACATATCAACAAAAGTAGCGTTGTAATGAAGCACCCACACACATACAGTCCAGTATGTCATATGAGTAGCATTCACGTATAATACTCGTCCGCAGAGCATAAATATCTGCAAGTAAATCTCTCATAAATATTTGAGGATAATGGGAATAAATCAGATTGGACTTGAGTTACTCGTGGCATCCGGCGGGGATCATTTCTGGATCAATACTGTTTATCATTGACATTAACGATCGTGACAGTGCTATAACAAGTAACATAAGCAACTTTACTAATGACACAAAATAGGAGCACTAATTAATTCAGACAATGACAGTGTTCAAGAGGAAGTAACTAGCCTGTAGGAGTGGGCTGACAATGGATGATGCAGTTTAACATCGACAAATAGATCATCCTTAGTGTGGGAAGAAATAATTCCCGAAGTAATTACACATTAAATAACACAATTCTTGACCACTCCAGGGTAGGTGGCCCACATGCTGTCCTGAAGACCCCCATCAACCCGACTCCAGAGGAAAAAAAAAAACCTCCAGCTGCACGAGGGATTAGGGTGTGCGTGTGAACTCAGACCTTCAACCCAGAAATCAGAGTACAGTAATCCCTCCTTGTACACTGATATTAGATTCCAAATTAGACCATGCATAAGGTAAATTGTGCATAACATTCCAAGTACAATACACAGCGGGTAATGACTGAAAAGGAAAGTTTACCCTCTGTTACTCAAACTACCGAGTGTTCTTCTGCTGTACAATGTGCCGGTTTTCTTCTGACACTTAATTTTGAATGAAAACACTGTCAGAGTTATCCAAAGCGCTTGTCAAACCAGTGTTTCTAAAATTCATTGCATATCTTAGGGTAGGCGGTGGCTGAGTGGTAGCGTACGGGCTCCACATTCACCGCGTGATGGACGACGCGGTTTCGAATCCCCGCGCTACGACCTGGGATTTTTCAGTCACCGCCGAGTGGCCTAAGACTACCTACATGCTGTCCTGAAGACCACCCATCAACCCGGACTCTAGAGGAAACCGTCCAAGTGAATCAAGGAGTTCCGGGGGGCAGCATGAGCCAAGAAAAGATGGCGCCACTATAAACACTTGCCTGTGCCATGACTACCATCCAGGCCCCTCAAGAAAACCTACCCCCGCTAAAGGCTGGAAAAAAAGAAAAAAAATTACTCAAATTGAATGAAATGGGAGTCCCAGCATACATCACATTTCTTCCCCCGATGTGTCCGCAACACTCGCTAGGTGGCCACGTGCATGTTGGAGCTATTTGTTTATTGCTGTCTCATGCTGTTAAGTGTCATGCTATGTCCTTACTCTTGCCTGTGAATGTAGTATGTACTGGAGTCTAGTATGTATATCATTCATTCATATTTTTGCCCAAACGGAAAGTTGAAAAAGGAAATGGCAAGGGCTTCATCTCCGCTGCCGCTGTCTGTCTGTTTGCGTGTATCAACTGAGCATCTGCTGGTAGTTATGATCCAGTTATTATTACCTTTGACATTTTAATTTATTGTCATTTATTTCACATATATAGTATTATCAATATATGCTTAATGTAAATAATAAATATTCAATATAATTTATGTATATGTACTACTATTTTTTTTTTTTATAATTGTGATGATTTTATATATAACTTTTCTCATGCTCAGCCATGCTTAACTGAAACGGTGCATAAAAAAGTGCATATGAAGGGACTACTGTATTACAGCCATGCATTACCTACTGTGCGTCAATATCTGAGGTAAAATTTTGCGAGGGTTTAATGCTTATTGTGCTTCAGTTTAGCTTTCATTATTATTATTATTATTATTTTTTTCAGGGAAACAGTTCCGTGTCATCATTCTGTCCACTGTTCGTACCCGCCACACGTGCAAGGCAGGAGATGAAGGCCTCGACTTTGGTTTCCTGTCCAATGCAAAGCTGCTCACCACTGCCATCACCCGGGCACAGAGCCTGGTGGCAGTGGTGGGTGACCCAGTCTCCCTCTGCTCTGTTGGCAAATGCCGGTAAGTAGTTCACAGTGTTCTCTACTGTATTTATGACCTTTTCACAATATTTAGCTCTTATTATATATGACTGTTTTATTTATATGGTATATGTATGTCAGTTCATATGCTCCTGTGTGCGTGGCTTGCAGCAACCATCCAAAATTATGCTGCACCAGATATCGATGTAGTCAGGCATGTCAGGCAAAGATAGAGACAGACCCCCCCCCACACACTCACACAGACACCTTAAGAAAAAAGTAAAATAAAAGAGAAACAACTTCAAAACAAGCTTGATTGTTTTCATAAATTTTGATATCTATCTATCTGTCTAAAGTAATCCCTCCAAATACACAGATGTTAGATTCCAAATTCGATCACGGATAAGGAAAAATCGAGTTTAACCCCTTCACTACGGCCGGGCCAAAACAGCGCCCCGAGCTGTATCCGAGATCACCGCGCGCACCAAATTTCAAATGTCGCTGTTGAATATAACAAGCTTTCAGCCATAAACTCAATACAATCATTATGTATTATATATGAAAACATGCAGAATTAAATGGTGCACATAAAGAAACTCACTATGGCCGGGCAAAAACAGCGCCCCGCGCCGTAGCCAGGATCGCCGTGCGCGCCAAATTTCAAATGTTGCTGTTGAATATAACAAGTTTTCAGCCATAAACTCAACATAATCATCATGTATTATATATGAAAACATGCAGAATTAAATGGTGCACATAAAGAAGCATAAATTAATTGATAATTTTGAGATGTAATCATAAATATAAAGATAAAATAACTCGTATATTGGCTAAAGCAAGCCAGGACGCAGTATGCGCGTCCTCAGATATGGTACAGGGCACGCAAGGACGCAGTATACGCATCCTCGTGTTGAAGGGGTTAACGTTTCAAGTACAATATACAATAGTACAGTGCAGTATGCACTGTACTACCTCCTTTTAATCAAACTAGTGTCCTTATACTAAAAATGTGCCCATTTTCTTCTCACTCAAATTCTTATGAAAACAATGTTAGTTATCCATAGCACTTGTGAAGCCACTGTTTCATAAATTCATTACATACCTTACTCAAAATGTATGAAACAGAAGTCCGGCAAAAATCAGATTTCATCCCCGAATCGGTGTCCGCAACAGACACTCTGGGACTCTTGACAGGACTGTTGGTCCATTGACTGACCTGTATTCTGGGACCGAGAGTGCTGTGAAGTGTGGGGGGCATGTCCCATTTCTTTCTTGTGAACACGGGAGTGAGGCAGGGCTGTGTCCTGGCCCCATCACTTTGCAATACTTGCATGGACTGGGTATTAGGCTGAGTTGTATATCAAAATCATTATGGAGCATCTGTTGTTAATACCAAGGTCACTGACCTAGTTTTTGCTGATGATGCAGTAATCCTTGCGAGTCACTGGACGTTCTGGTGTAGCTCTGTGAGGCACTGCACAAGGAAGTGAAGTCCATAGTACTTAGGCTGGATTCACACGAGCCACTTTTTAGTGGTCAGTGGCTGCCACAAAATAATGGTCAAAATAGAACACACACATCTCTGTGGGTGCATGCACACGGGCCATTTTCTTGTGGTCGCCACAAAACAGTGGCGAGTTGTGGCGGGCGGAGCCATTTTTCCGACCACGCCACTGTGGCGGCCACAGTGGCCAGCGATAGATACCGTTGTTTCAAATGGCAGCGTGCACACGAGCCACTATCGGTGGCCACCACCCTGCCACCCGCTGCCTTCCCTCTGTCTTGACACTTGAACACCTGAATTTTAACCGTCATAATGATGTATAAGTTTGACCTTCACGCATAACTTGTGTTCAGGATATAATGGATAAGCTCTTATATGCTTTCAGAACTAATGTTTCATTTCGTTTCACAGTTTTGCATATTAATTGATTCTGATATGAATTAATTACTGAATGTGGTAGTTTTATTTACCAAGAAGTATAAAGGGGAAAATGTTATGTAACCACAAAGACTGCTGAATTATGTCAATAAATTACATCTAATGTGACTTAATATTCTTCATGTTCAGTCTTATATTAAAATTATCGCAAGTCTCTCTTCTACTGGGACACAATTCCTCATGTTGATGTCCTGCCGTGTTATCCGTGGACCAGTTATTGTCATAAGATGATTAAACCTACCCTGTGACCTCCTGAAGTAGTAAAAAAATTATCGTGTTCTTTTAGCTCTGTGAATAATGTGTGGAATGCTACACGCAGTAGTCTGTTGCTAAGTATATATGGGGTGAACCCAGCGCTTTTTGCCAAGAGCACAGACAGCTGCTGCCTCTACGAGATCCATAACCCCACGCGCTGACCTCATTAGGGCTGCCACCGAGTGGCTCGTGTGCATGGTGCACCTACCCATCATTTTTCGTGGCGATAATTTTTTGTGGTGGCCACTGACCACTAAAAATGTCTCGTGTGAACCCAGCCTTAAGGTTTCCTGGATTAAGACCAAGGTACAGGTGTTTGGGGGCTTACTGAATGAAGCAGTACAGTCTGTTCATGTGTGTGGCGAGGACATTGATATCTTTGAAAATTTCACATACCTTAGTAGCAAAGTGCAGAACAATGGTGGGTCTTGTCAAGAAATCTTATGGTAGATTGGTTTAGCCTGCAGTGATATGGAGTCACTAAGCATGAGTATATTGTGTTGTTGATGCCTGTGCAGGTTTGAGTCTTCAGGTCACTTGTGCTCCCTGTCTTACTCTATGGCTTTGAGACATGGACGTAAATGAGTAATTTGAAGAGGTGGATTGGTGACTTTAGTAATAGGTGCCTATGCAGAAACATGGGATATTGCTAGAATGACTGTGTCAAACTGGTGACTACTTCATGAGACTGATTTGAGGCTTATTTAGTTTGGGATTGCCAACTCCAGCTATACGGGCGTGTGGCAAGCTGTCCAGAAGTCAACCCTGCTCACCAGGTTGTTTTTATAAGAGACAACCCCAAGTGGAGGAGGCCAAGGGGATGCCCACGGAGTTTGTGGCTTTAATAAGTTGATAGATCCTGCCAGGAGGTTTTTAGGATAAGGTTGTGGCCTGCACGGAGACTTGCCTGATGGAGGCATCACCCTGGTGTATGCCCCCACTGATTGATAATATTGGTGGCTAGAGAGGTAGTTAAACTTAAAAAATATATGGTTCCCCATTTTATTGTGAGCTTGACAGTGTTCATCATTCATCATCATCATCATTTCATCGACGCCTGCTCCTAGGAGCTCCCACCAGGGGATGGCCACGGCAGAAGAGCTTCCAACTTTCTCTATCCAGACACTCCCTCCTTGCCTGCTCAAAGTTTCTCAAAGATCTTTCCCCCCTCTCCCTAACGTACTCTTGCACCCTATCCCTCCATTTCACTGGAGGTCGTCCTCTAGCATTCCCTCCCTCTATCTCACTCACATACACCCTTCTGGTCATCTTACTCTCCTCCATTCGCTCCATGTGGCCAAACCACTTTAAAGTCTGTCACTTCACTTCTTCCACCACTCTACACTTCTTCCCTTCACCCCTGTGACACATTCCAAAATGCTCGTACACACTTTTATTACTCATTCCATTCATTCTACTCACACCACAAGCACTCCTCAAATAACTCATTTCCACTGCCTGCACTCCAGACCTCTGACTTTCATTTCTGGCCCACGTTTCACTTGCATATGTGAGGGTTGGTACTATTATTGTATTTCTCAAATCCCTCTTTACCTCCATGCTCACACTTCTGCCATTCATGATTCGTCCCAAAGACCCTATCACCCTTCTTCCTTGCAATGCCCTTCTCTTATCTCTCCCTCCATACCACCATGCTTACACATAACTGATCCAAGGTACTTAAACTCATGGACCTCCTCCTTTTCTTCACCATTCAAAATTATTTTGCATTCTTTTTCACATTCAATTCCCACTCTATATGGGCATACAAAATCTACAACCTCACTTCTACTTCGCTCACAAACCATCACTTTACTTTTGTTGACATTTACTTTCAGCTTTCTCCTGTTACAGACTCTATCAAAAACATTGACCAAATTTTGTAGGTCACTTTCATTCATGACAGTGTTGATTATGCTAAATATGTACTTAACAGGAAACTGTGGGAGCGGTTTGTTCAGCTGTGTTCTGAGGCGGGGTCGTTATATGGGATCTCCTGGTCAGCACTGCGCTCACAGCTGGACGGCGTTGAACTAAAGAAGACCTACATACTGAACCCCCTGGCGCCGGAGTTCATCCCTAGATACCTGTGCTACCCATCTCTGCGTCCTCTGCCTGTTGTGCCTGCCGTGCCGCCCTACATTAACATATATCCTCCTTATAATTCATACATCTCAACCAACTACCAAGTGCACCCCATGGTGGGACCCCAAGCTCTGCAGTACCTCCCTCAGGCCTCATCTTTAGCCTCTCATTGGTCTCCCATGCCCTACGGACCCATGCCAAAACCTCAGATTGTTCGGCCTGCACCAACCAGGCTGGGCCAGCCCCTCATAGCTGCACCGCATCCCCTACGGCAAGCTGTCGTCACAACAGCCACCGCTGCACCTTTTCTTGAGGCCTCAGGCTATGGGTACTCCTTGCCTCCAGCAGTGGTGCCCATGTACCCATACCAGTCAGGTGGAGGACCCAACCACCGACTACCTCTGATTCGACGGCCAACGGACTTGGACCCAGTGAGCCGCAGCCTGTATATGACAGCTTTACCAGCACACTACCAGCACCTCAAACAGACGGGTCAGCCTCCCGGCATGCTGGCTCATCAGGCTAGCCTGAGGGGGACACGTTTCACTCGTGCCATCCACATGCCACCGGTCCAGCGTGGGATGCGGCTGCCCACGCAGACTGAGGGGGAGAAGACATACCAGTTCCTCAACAATGTACACTTCCCTGAGCGCCAGCTGACCGCAAACCCTTCGCCCCTCATTCGCCTGCCACAGTCCCGCGCTGAGAGTGAGTCGCCCATGTCAACACAGTCTTGGGAAAGGTAAGTTGACAGCTGCAATTAAACAGTGTTACAAATAGTAGCATACCAACCAAAGCAAAATGATCAGACTGACAATATCAAACATTTACACAATCTCTCAAGTTTTTACTTGGGACCCTCAAAACCGTAACTGCCTCATAAGCTTGCTCTACAAGTGATACAGAATGGATTAATAATCCAAGATTTTTGCAAGAAAATTCTGTGCAAAATTGATTTGTCATTTGATCATTCCCACTAAAATATCACCAATATGTTGGTAGTGGTAAGTCATAATGTGTTCACAGCTGATGATTAAAGTTCTTTTCTAATTGCTGGAATACTTAGTCTGGGTGTGATAAAAATTTAGAATTTGTAACGGGTATAAGCAGTGACATCTCAAGTAATGGACGGCGGACTCTTTTGATTTTGCGGCGCCCTTGTCATTAAGCCGCGAATTTTGGAAAATCAACTGCTTTGGTGTGAATCCCCATAACTCCCTTATTTCTGGGGCTACAGAAATGTTTTTGGTATCAATCGATGGCAAAATGAAAGGGCTATATTTTGCACTAAGTGACTGGGCTTAAAACCAGACTCGAAAGGGTAAAAATTGAATAAATTTACAAAAAACCACTGAAAAAAACTATTTTTGAGTTCCCAACCCTGAAATCCACTCATTTTTTTTAGAATTTCTAAAAACTTATTTAACAAATAATTTAGCTCTACCATTATGCTTTCCACTCCCAGTAGTTTCGTTGCTAGAGCTCGAAACGTAAACCCTTTTGAGAGCGATTTTGACGAATTTCAGACACTGTGCCATTTTTGTCTAGTGTGGCATTGCTATTGCCTCTAGAAAGCTGTAATTTGGCATGTAGCTCTTGGCAATATAGTTTGACCAGCTTGAAGGATTTTTTGATAGCTCGATTCCAATTTTGTTGTCGAGCCGTCACAAAATAGCCTGTTTTTCGGCCCTTTTGCCGCGATTTGGACACGTCCTAGTTTTTGGCTTATAAAACTTTTTTTTTATTTATTTAGTGCTTTCCAATTTTTTTCCTTCTGATTATTAATCTGTATTAAAAGAGCTTTCATTTGTCACCAAGCACGCCTTCCTAGCTTCAGTAGTTTTTGCTCAAGCTCGACCAGAATTCGCGACAAACATTCGCCGAATCTGACTCATTTCACGCGCCGCGACGAAAAACCTTCCGACGCCACAAAAATTAATATATCTGCATAAAAATTCATATCTGAACACTTCAATATGTTGACAATCTTTTATTAAAATCATTTTAAGATATCTATATAAAAAGTTACTATTTTTATATAATCATTTAACTATATCAATCAGTCTATATTAAGCACCTTATTATACATGTTATTTTATATTTTATTTAGTATTCAACCATATTTCTTCCCATTTATGAATAATATATTTGATTTGATTTCTTTTGTTACCATATATATATATATATATATATATATATATATATATATATATATATATATATATATATATAATATCTATATATATATATATATATATATATATATATATATATATATATATATATATATATATATATATATATATATATATATATATATATAGATATATATATATATATATATATATATATATATATATATATATTTGGCATCAAAAGAAAGCAAATTAAATGTATGCATGTATGTACAAATCCAAGGAGTGCTCCATGGCTGAGAAGAAATGCATAAATTGTGTGAAGTACAAGAAGCCTGAAATCAACCACTCAGTGAATGACCAGTGTTGTGTAATTCTTCAGACTGAAATTGAGAGAATTCGTAACATAGCCGACCATGGCTATTGATTAGTGTTTATACTCAGAGACAAATTGTGTTAAATGTAAAATGTTCATTGAGCTGGAAATAATTTAGTGCCACACAGCCAAGACACTGATGATGATGCCAAGTTTTATTAAAAGGACATCAGTAAGCTATTCATGAAAGCAATCAAGACTCACTTACTCACTACAACGTTGTGAAGTGTATCAAGGATTATTATCGAGGCTAACATCGTAATTGTTGACGGCTCTCGCAGAGCGCTGCACTAGCAGTGGAGCGAGGCCTGAAACCTCATCAACAGTAAACGGTAAACGGTAATAGCCAACTTTATGGATTCAATTCAAAAGTATTGGAAATTTGACTCAAGTACTCTCAAAATTTTTATTTTATTTTTTGGAATAATATAAAAATATTTGTTTTATATTTACAGTTCACACTCGAGTCCAAATGATGGAGGGCTGAGTAGCAGACTTCAGACAATACCTCATCCTCCCCCTCCTCCTCATCCCCCTCCCCATCCTCCTCATCCCCCTCCTGCTCCCCCACCCTCTCACCCTCTCCCCAACCTCCCGTACCCTAACCCGCACTACACCCACCACCCTCGCTTGCCTGCACACTGTGATCTCCACCCCAGCATGGCGTTCCACCATTTTCCACACCCTCAGCCCACCCACCCCGCCCCCAAAACACAACCGCAGTCCAATGGAAGGATACCAAGGGAAGAGCAGCCTCCAGACATTCCTGATGTGGTCCGTGCCATTGACGAGCTCATTGGTGATTTGCCCTCCAGCAAGCAGACTCCCTGGCCTGCCTTTGAGTGTGATGCAGAGGAAGGCAGGGGCAGTACAAGGGTAAGTAGCCCCCCGCTTGACTCCTGGCAAGGCAATATGTCTGTCAGACCCCCCACACACATGCCTCCCCCTCCTGTCAGCCCATGGTCTGCTTCCTCTTCCTCATCCTCCTCTGCTATTAAAATTGATGTTGGGAAGATGGTGACCGTGCAAGAATTAGAGGCGTCTCTGCACAGCCGTCACCAGAACAACACCTCTGCTCTCACCCCGCCTGTCCTCTCCCGAGCTCCTGGGGGACCTTTAGGGAATGCTAAGGATTTTGAGAGGCCCATGGATGCAGCCAGGGGTCCTGTGAGATCACCAACAGAGGCAGAAGACTTGCAGGGTAAAGGAAACTGTACCAGCATCCCACCCCCTCCTGGATTTAGTGGCATCAACCGTTTAGTGGATCCCATCTCTCGACTAGACCTCTCAGAGACTGCCCCTGGATACCGAACCCCAAGCTTGCCTTTGTACCTGAGGCGTGGCAGCAGAGAGGCCTCAAGTCGAGGTCTGCCACCAGGAGGTGAGGCACCAGACCGTACAGTGTATTCCCTCAGAGACAACCTTCGCATGTCCACCACCACTCATGGAGAGCTTGGCCTGAAGAACATGGCACAATCCATTGATTCCTTCGGTTTCACTGGTTCAATTGATGTGGACAGGAGGGACAGCAAGACTTACGCTGGTGTGCTGCGCTCCTCCCTTCAGCCTCCTGCTGCTGGCTCTGAGGCCAACAAAGGTGAGGAAACTGTATATTCACAAAACGAGCTAGGTGGCAAGAATCTGCTCTCTGGGAATAGTCCTTTTTACCAGTACTTCCCTTAGTGTGGGCCTGTGATGTCATGTGGGAACTTCCTGTTCATGTTTCTCATCACAAGGTTGTTTACATCATCTTTCAGCTGTGGAAAAAATACATTGTTCTAAGCTGTTAGTCCATGAAACTTTGTCAGTCACAGCTTGGCTTACATGATCAGTACTTTTATTTTTCACCAGCATTAGTAGTCAGGAAACTCCTCAGAGTGAATCTTTTGAACTCAACATTGAAGACGCATATCTGCGTTTTATTTTCAGCCAACATGTATAGCAGCAGTGATCTAAGCATGATGAGTGATGATTCCTTACAGTGAGACCTTCCTACATGATTCCGAGGCATTCTTCTTGGTGTTGTGTGTTTGCCGTGTTTTATTGGATTAACAGTGTATAGTGCCAGTAGTCTTTTACTAGAAATCATTATTGTATAAAGCCAGCTGGATTAATTAAGTAGGATTTTAATATATAGCACATAAAGTACAAAAAAAAAGTAGGTTACAAATTCAGAGAACAGTATCATAAGTTTAGGTTAAGGGAATATGACTGTCTTTTTGTCATGGCACTGGCAGTGGCCTCTATGTTCTTATAACCACAGTGTGTGTGTGGGTGTGGGTGCGTGTGAGTGTGTGTGAGTGTATGTGTGTGTGTGTGTGTGTGTGCATACAAGCATGTATACACGTGGTTGTGTGTCCATCACTACTCTTCCTAGTGACTGATGTTTAGTTCTTGTGATGACTAGAGGTTACAGCAGAGAGATGAAAACACATCTTGGTATGCTACAGTTTCAATGCAGTGAGAAACAGCCAGCACTGACCCAACTGTTGTACCTGAAGACTCCCATCCTCTCTCTCTAGCCAATTGGGACCATTGTTTTCCATTTTACTAAAGCGGTTGCCCCGTTACATTGCGAACATTGGTTCACATCCATACCTGCCCGAGGACGTGTTCCTCAACTGGCTCGTCAAATGAAAATAAGTAGATTTTAATATTTTTGTGAAGTTAACAATTTTGAAAAGTTTTAAAATGTATGATGAAAAAAAATATGCTTTAGTACGTTTGCCTATCAAAGTTTAGCACAGTGTCCGCACCCGAGTGTCAGACCCGTGCTCCCTCCCGTGTTCTGCTTATTTGTCTTCTTCATGTTTGTGTGCATCTTCCTCAAGAAATTTCTAAATATTTTTGTTGGAACACAATATTATTATTTTTGTATTAATATGCACTGAAAAGTTTCCAGTGTGATGGACTCGATATTCAGGTGTGTAGGGAGCCAGCTTTAGTGTGGCTGTAACAGCCTTTGAACCTTCCGGGAACCTCAACCTTGTCTTGACGGGCTAAACCTTTCTTCGTACATCTGGCTGTACTTGTTGTTATTATTACTAGTAGTATTATTGTTGTTATCATTATTATTATTATCATTATTATTATTATTATTATTATTATTATTATTATTATTATTATTATTATTGATATTATTATTATTATTTATATTATTAGTATAATTATTATCAGTCATTATTATTATTATTATTATTATTATTATTATTATTATTATTATTATTATTATTATTATTAATATAATTTGTATCTTGTCATAATAATCATCATTATTTCCATCATCACTCTCATTGGTCTTCATGGTGCCGGTGCATGAAGGGAATGGGTGTTGATGGCAAGCTCTTGTCCTCTCATTTCAGCCTCATAATAACATGCTTCTAGTTACTCTCCTCGTAGGTAGTTATAATCCCAGCTGGCATTTGATCTGGTAGTGGAAGCCCTCCAGCTGTGTCTGCAGCGGGGGACTTTGTACATACATACATACATACATACATATATAAATAAATAAATAAAAAATAAAAATCTGCATGTGGTCAGGAGACTACCCAAAAAAAAAAAAAAAAAAAAAAAACAGCAAAAAAGAAAAAAATAGGAATAAAAAAGAATATATATATATATATATATATATATATATATATATATATATATATATATATATATATATATATATATATATATATATATATATATATATATATATATATATATATTTTTAGCTTCATTCCATTGCGAGAAACCCTTCAGCATCATAAATCCTTATTCGTTTACTGAAACCTACTGTAATTTCATGCCATGAAAGTGACGTGTTTTGCTGTACATATTTGTGACAGCTTCAGTGAGGCAAAGGTTAGTGATGCAGCTCACTCACTCCTGTGCCAGTGATGCTGCCCAGACATAATATCTGGAAGGATAACTTTCACATCCTCTTGTTTGATTTCTCGCCAATGAAAACCGCCTGTTTTGAATAGAAGTTCCAAGTGATACTTTATAACAATGTATTCCTTGTTTTAGTGTCTGCCCTGCTGCCACCTACACTGCAGCCCTTCAGGATGACTGTCACAGTAGTCCTCACTTGTTTTTGTCCTCACATTTTAACTTCCAGTCAGGCCATGATTTTCACTCCTTCCTTCCCTTAGTTACAAGTATTTCCATGTATGGCATCCTGCTCCTTTACAGGGGCTTTCCTTTCCCACCCACTGCCTTCAGCATGTCGCCTCTCTCTTGCAACTTTTTTGGCGGCCAAACACCTGCCTTTGTTGTGTGTGGTGCTTGAGCCGCCTCAGAACTTGAAGCTCTAAAGATGATTTTTTCAGACAGTTTTGTTTCTTTCCTTTTTGTTCAGCTAATGATTTCAAGGATTTTTATATATTTCAATTGAATGTTTACTAAGCCCTTGACTCCTACCAATCATATTCATGTCTTTTTATCAAGCCTTTGTTAGTACATTTATGTTGAATATTTTTTTACCCATCTGCTCCTTCCTCCTTTCTGCCACCACTCTCCTCGTGTGCAGTGCCTCTCATTGCACGCCTCCTTTCATACTGTGTTTGCAAGGCACTGAACCAAGATGCCTAAAACCCATCCACCCATTCTTACTCGTTTGGGTTCATCAGCACATTATGTAGCACTAGATTGTGCATTTTATTGTTTTTAAAGAGTTCACTCTTCTCCCTAAGCCTTCCCTCACATTTATTCCCATTTATCTCTAGCTTTTAAACTTTATTTCTAGTAAGCTCTTTGTGTTTACTGTCAGAATTATGCTGTTCCTATTTAAAATGATATTACTGATTGGCTGAAAGTTACCA
Organism: Eriocheir sinensis; assembly: GCF_024679095.1. Classification (NCBI taxonomy): domain Eukaryota; kingdom Metazoa; phylum Arthropoda; class Malacostraca; order Decapoda; family Varunidae; genus Eriocheir; species Eriocheir sinensis. The sequence goes on along the minus strand of NC_066521.1, from coordinate 3,049,298 downwards.
TTAAGAGTTTATGAATGAGTCATATCACATGTCATATGATGGGGATTAACCAATGTGGTAGGTATGATAATAAATACTAATTATCATAACCTAAATAACTAACAATACTACACGTGCCATAAAATATTCCTTGCAGCGAGGCACGTACCACTGTTCCTTTGGCCTGGCCTGCCACGCTAAGTGCAGAAGACAAAGTTCTGTATCTCCATTATTTCCTATATCATTCTTTCACAAAAATAGAAAATGATATATTTTTAAGACAATTGCTTGACATAAGGATACGTTTGATGCAACTATAAACGGTTTTAGTCAGTTATTGTAGCTTGGATGAGGCGCACAAACTTGACGGAACAGAATGTGGCAAAGGGCGAAGCAGACGACGCAGCAACTGTTACCCGCAGACTACAATAACAACGACTAAAAACCTTTATGGCTATATCAAACATATCCCTGTATCAAGGAACTATATAGATAACTTGTACTCTATTTTTGTGAAAGATTGGTGTGTGAAGTAATGGAAATACAGGAATTCATGTCTTCTGCACTTGGTGTGCTAGGCCAGGCTAGAGGAACAGTGATGCGCGCCTCGCCGTAAATGATATTTTAGTTATTGCTGTATCTTAATTAATGGCAGGTGCAGTATTGGTAGTTACTGAGATAATAATAGTTAATATTTATTTTCAGGCCTACCACACTGATTAACCCTTAGATTATGACGATCGTATATATATAAGTGCACTACCACACGCCACCCGTACGGGGATCATATATATAATCATCACACTCTACACTCCCTATGTTTCAAATATACTGCCAGTTCTTGACTCAGAAGAATGGTGGAGACATCTGGCATCCGTACACACTCTCATTCGTCTCCAGCGCGCAGCCTACTGAAGGCCACAGATCATTTTCCACTTTTGTTCGGAATACATCTGTCATGTCTCGTGACGCGTCAAGCAGTTCCTCTGCTCCGGGCGGAAGTAGAGCGCGGGCGAATTAAAGTGACAGTGACTTTGATGACTGCTATGGTAGTGACATTGACAGCGGAGGGAGGGGCAAGTAGGTAGGGAGAGAGAGAGAGAGAGAGAGAGAGAGTGTGGGGTGCTTCCACGCGACGCGTCACGGCCACGAGAAAATGCGCAATATTTTTGGCTGTCATAACTTTTTTATTATTATTAGGAGAGAAGTTTAATTACAGCACCACATATACTAGATGAATATACAATTATTGGAAAGAAGAAAGACACCATTTCCACCTCTTTTAAATGCCTAAATTTTCCCCGTGCACACCATCCAGAGATATATATCGCCGCCCGTACTCTAAGGGTTAATCCCGATCATATATGATATGTAATATGGCTGAATCATATACTCCCATTGGTAAGCTTCAGCCAATCAGGTGGAAGGGGGCGGAGCCTCCTTGGTGCAAGGGGCGGGGCTTAGAGTTGTAAAATACAACACCTTAAAATAAAATGACTCTAGTTAAGATAATCTCTCAACCACTCATATTCCAATCTTTTATAGTCCCCACATTGATCAACTCAGTTTAATGAAGACTGCCTCTTGTAAGCCACTATTTTCTTTCCTCATGGAAAAATTGACGTGAAGAAGATGTTTAATATCTTGAGCTACCTAGTTTTCATCAGCTGGTAAAATATGTTGTGTAACTATGTGATCACTTACGTTCAGTAGAGTAGGTGAGTCTTCAAATTTCAGGGGGTCCCCGTTATTCCTTCCCCTTATTCATTGTGTCACTTTCAGCAGCAACATTTTATGGAAATAAGCAAGAAAATCCAATGTTCCTTTGTCATTGTCTGCTTGCAAACATTCTTTGACATTATTTTGTAATGCTGCACCATGGCTGATATCCAACCCCCCAAGGCTAACATCAACACACTGATTTATCACTAGAGAAGAAAATGGAAATAATTAGGAGTAAAAGTGGCGAGTGTGTTGTTGATGTTGGCCCCGTTATGAATGTCCCGCCAGCCACCGTTCAGTTCATGGTGAAGAATGCGCCACAGCTGGAAAAAAGGCTCAAAATTTACTTGAACATTCTTAGAACCTTATCATTTGTACACAAAGCGATTGGATGATGAAATAGGAGTGAGTTACTTGAACATTCTTAGAACCTTATCATTTGTACACAAAGCGATTGGATAATGAAATAGGAGTGAGTTATGTTAATTTATAAATAGATCCAGGGGTTGATGTAACTAGCAAGCAGAGTGGCTGCCTCCCAAGACCATGATGCTCTACGGCACAGTGTTTGTCATTGGTGCTGAGAGCCACACCACAGAGCAGCATCTCCAGTAAATCAGCCTTAGCACTTTCATAGCGGTTTTATTGTAACAAGTATCAAACATGTCCATTTAACCCGGTAGCAGCGGGGATCATGTTTCTTAATGGTCCTTCTAAGCGAGGAAAATGAGAAAAAAATCATCACTCACACAAATCATTTCATAATATATATCAAAGCATTTCTGATCAGTTTATGTATCATCTATTTTGGGGGGTTTATATCATGGCACAAATTTGGCCCGTCGCTGCTACACAGTTAAGCCACAAATTTGGCCCGTCGCTGCTACTGGGTTAAAATGGCATCAAACTTTTCCCAGAAATTAATTGCTTGTATCTCTGAAATAATACTCAGGTCTGCTAAAGTCTTAATCAACAGCTATTACAGAGCATTCTCATGGGCTATGATTTGTTGGTTTTAATCTGATTGTTTTTGTTGAGATTCTGTGGTCTACATTAGCAAGGAATAATGGGTGCCCCTGTACTGGGGGTTTGAGGGGTTTAATACATGATCGTCATAAATCCGGGCTGCTTGAAGATCCAGAACGTCGGAATTCAACTTCTTATATTTGTGCTTTTGTTATCCACTTTCTCACCACTGCTCCTGTAGCTTGTATTCAGCATTCTGAATAATTTGTGTTATTCTTGGAAATCTAGTGCAAGTATGAGGAAAATGGATATATTTTTTGTACCCTAAAGGAGGGGTCTACTATACAGTGGTACCTTGGAATACGAGTTTAATTCGTTCCAAGACCGAGCTCGTAAACCAATTTACTCGTATTCTAAAACGACTTTTCCTATTGAAATTAATGGAGTTCCACTTAATTCGTTCCAGGCCCAAAAAATTTTGAAAAAAATTAAATATATAGGTATATTTTTTTAGAATTACACAAACAATACAACTTCGTATACATTGGATGTAGAACGACCGTACTGCATAGCAAGCTGAGACACACGAACACCCCTTTCAGACTTTTCAATGATCTCTTTCTTATCTTCTATTGTTATTGATCCTTTTTTCCTTCTCTCACTGCCTTCAGTGGCACCTGTCTTCCTCTTGGGCGCCATTGTGTGTTATGTGGGTGAAAATACTCAAAGAAGTGTTCAGAAAGCACGTCAGGTCACCCGCCCAACCTCAGACAAACACTGACTGTGTACATGTGCTCGGCCGACCAATAACTTGGGCGGCTGCCACGAGATTGCAGTTGCCGCGCGGGATTTTCAAAACAGTCACAGGCGGATGCTTGCCATTTCCTCACATTTGCTCGTATTCTAGTTTATCGCTCGTACTCTAAATCGATTTTTTACGAGTTGAAATGCTCGTATTCTAATTTACTCGTACACTAAGTTACTCGTATTCCGAGGTTCCACTGTACTTGTTTTTTAGCCATAAAGGGGAAGTCAACTTGAACATGGGGTTGACCAGTGGATGAATTGATACACTTTGTACTTTATCCCTTATGTTGGCATTTTCTCAACTGTTGTTTGAAACCCTTCCACTTGAAACTTTCCTTTTCCCGAGTAATTATGTTTAACCTGGTAGCAGCAGCGGGCCAAATTTGTGGCTTAACCGTGTAGCAGCGACGGGCCAAATTTGTGGCTTAACCGTGTAGCAGCGACGGGCCAAATTTGTGCCATGATATAAACCCCCCAAAATAGATAATACATAATCTGATCACAAATGCTTTGATACATATTATGAAATGGTTTGTGTGAGGTGTGATTTTTTCTCATTTTTCTCGCTTGGAGGGACCATTAAAAACATGATCCCCACAGCTACCGGGTTAAAGTCTTAGCTTTACCTGCACTGTTAATTTGAATCTCTTTGCATATCTCTCCAGCCACAATTCACCTGAGTAATTCCTTGAAAATTGACATACTTCATTTTTTCCCTCCTTATAGATTTGCTCTTCCTCCATGAGAGTTGACTTCCCAGCCTCGGGCATCACAATAATATCTTCAACCCCGCGTGGGCTAGATTTCAATTTTTTTGCTAAGTAGGTGATTTTTTTATCTCCTTTTATCTTAGCTAAAGTAGTTGATAGAGTAAATCATATATCCTAGTCATTGTCAACCCTTCTCTTCATAATGCAATAGACTAGACCTGTGTAGATACCATCCGCCAGCCTAGTGAAGCACTGAAGTGTTGTCATATTTGCTGCAGGAGGCGGCCTGTCCATTATCTTCAGACTGGCCATGGCCGCAGCATCGCCCTTTGCTCACCACTTGCTTGGAATTGGGTTTTATTTATGACAAAGTTGTCAATATTAATGAAACTTGGAAGGCGATGCTGAGGTTTTATAATTTGGGTTGGGGTGGGCCTGGCAGAGTGGTTGTCGGGGTGTTGAGTGACTCACCAGCCACGGAACTGAACATTAGCGCTGTGAAATATTTATGTCCTTTCATCGCAGGGACAGGAAAGCATCTGGTTGTTGATGTTAGGTGAATAAGGAGAGTTGCCAGATAGCGTATTATCCCATACGTACTGTCTCTGTATAGAAGCTGGTGTCAACAAGACGTAATATGAGAATTCCTGCCACCAAGAGGGTGAAGGAATTCATGTCACCGGGTGTCAGTGGGTTAACATGCATAATGTAATGAGCAGAAGTGAAGCCTCGTCACCATTTTTCAGGAACTCCTGTTATTCCAGCCATGCACGGTTCCTGCACTTCAGGCTTACAGATGCTTCTACAGTATCTTTTAATGGATATTTTCATAATGTTCAGTCTGTCCTTAATTTCTCTCTCCAACGTTTTCTCCCTGTTTCACAGCACTTTTTCACTTCTTTTCATGTTATTAAGTTTTACTTGATTCTCCACCATATCACCTCTTTAACCTCTAAAGGGCAGGGATGGCAGACAGAAGTGCTCCTCTGTAGTCAGGCACGTTTTAACATTTTCCCTGAAATTGCTCATCTTCCATTATCAGTTCCTCAGCCCTGCCTGAACCTATAAATTGATTTTAGTATCATTCATTATTCATATCCATTCTTTCTTAGATTGATTTTAATAGCATTCATTTTGCATATCCATTCTTTCTCTCCAGTCTGCTTTAAACCCAGAGTCTTTAGGTCAGCTGGTATTGCCGTGATGAAGCGGACTAACTTTCTGGGCGTTCAGGCTCGGGTTTTGAGTAGTGCGTGAGGTGGGGTGATGGCCTGTGGCGAGTTTGTTGACTACTCCTAAGCACTCTATTTTCCTTATCCTCTTGCAAAGAATGATGATGTGTGAGGAACAAAAAGTGCATGTACAGCCATGGCTGCTATCAATGGAAGACTGAGGACTGAGGGAGTGAGCTGTGTATTAGTCTAGGAGCCACACCGACACATAAATCCCCGTGACAAGTTCAAATTAAGCTTGTGAAAGCAGACCGGAAAAAATCCATCACCCATCCTTTGCATAGCAGTTGGAAGGACCTGTCACCTGTCCTTTAGTGTTAATACAATATATTATCAACCTTTTAATAGCCAGTTTCATACCATTGTTCCATTATTATCCTTCAGTTGAACCTTGTGCATCTCCATTCTGTACCTCTTTCTTTTTGTTTTGTTGTACTAGATTCTACCATCATCTATTAAGGTATAGGTAAAGTGAGGGACATCTGCCATAGCTGCTCATTGTGTTGGCACTCTCTCCATTACTTCTGCCCTTGGGCATGTGCTGGGAAAGAACCCAATGCCTGAGGGGTGGGCAAGTTGGACATCCAGGTTACCAGTTAACCTTCTGCAAGTTTCCCCAGGTGCCTCTTTATTGAGGAGCCTAAATGGGAGAGTGAACAACTGGTGAGCAGCATGGCAACTGCCCTTTCCGGGATCACATCCAGGTCCGCGGATTTTTAGCTAGGCGTGCTGGTCCCTGCCACAGGGAGCCGCTCAAAATGTTACCGATACATTTGAAAATATTTAAATTTTTAAGAATTTTTTTTCACAAAAGTAGGTCTGAAAACAAACATTCTTGGGCATTTTCTTGGCTCAAATAATTAATATTTTTATGTATCTTACAAGAATTTCTTAGCAAATAAAAACAAACAAAAATGTGTAAACACACAAAAAGAAGAATCCATTCAGCACTGCATGAAAGTACTTTAAAGTTACTAACATTAAAATTTTTCCATACTTTTTTTTATAGTTTTGAGCAATTTTATACAAAAAATGAAATGATAGTCGGCTTTATTCATATTCATTATTCTTTTTTGCATGTTTTCTAAAAAACTGTTAGAATAATTTATCTTCCTTTTATTTGATATTTTTGTCAAATCACTGAAATTCATTCAAATTTAATCAACCCATTATTATTGAGGTTCTTTACATTAAATCAAGTTGTTTTTAGAAAATGTCCTTCAAGTGTTTAAATATTTAAGGCAAGGAATCTTGTCTCCTTGCCAGAAGCATATTTTGCAAAAAAATCTTTTAATGAGGATTTTCAGTGTTAGGGACTGATTACAAACTCTTTACACAACACTCACTAGTCATCTGTGCCTGCAAACTATTTCGCACAACCCAGGAGGGAGTCTGTAATGGCATTATTTTTGCCGTTCTCTTTCTTCTTGGTGTCCTCCACAGTGTACACTCACTCCCACAGACTTACTTCATCATAAAGTTTACACTCCTGGCACCCAAGAGTAACAGGGAAGGAGAAAAGGGACACTGACATCAGCTGTGTCGTCTTCGGCTTCTGGGGTAATTAAGCCAGGCCACCTTCTCTTCCACTTCTTGTGTGCTTCCACTTCCACTGGATAGTTTTTATTGCTACCATTTACACACTGTTATTGAAAAGGGAAATAGATAATAGAACTAGGTCATTTGACTACACTAAGTCTGATAAGTGAGGGAGATCCTTTTAAACTTCTGCTCATGTGAGTTTTTAAAAGGGCTGAAGGGGTAAGTAACTACACCCGCCAGATGCACAACAGAAACAGCTGGGTGTGGGAGCCAAAAAGTGCAACAGTGCCACCTTAAACCTGTAGTTGCGGGGATCATGTTTCTTAAAGGCTCCTAAAAAAATGAAAATTGACGAGAAAAAATCATCACTTACGCAAATCATTATATAAAGTGTATGTAGTTGGATTAAGCAAAAATAATTCTGTACCAGATGATATTTGCAAAACTTGGTGTGGATTGACATTTAGACTTGTAAACTTGCCATCCTGTTTTAGGATGTTTTCTGCAGGTTAATTTTGCAAGGTTAATTTTGTTGTTGTGTCTTGAGCATTAAGGAAGTGCATCATTAGGTGTACAATTTTTGTTTCTATGCTACATTTACACATTGAATTCTTCAAATAATTTCTTTGTAATTCATGAATATTTTTTTTGTAAAGTGAGAATTTAAGCAGATTTGATCTTAGAGGGAAGCAAGTTGAGATGGCCTTCATGTATATGATGGCAGGCAACATTGTGTGTGTGTGTGTGTGTGTGTGTGTGTGTGTGTGTGTGTGTGTGTGTGTGTGTGTGTGTGTGTGTTCCTGGTGCCTGTCCCTTCTGACCCCCATGGATGGTGTCTGGGCAAGTTTCCACTTCTTGCCCACATATTCTTTCCCTGTACGTTGTGGTTTTCTCACACAAGCTTTTTTGTTTAGTAGTTTCATGAAGTGTCAGTGTTACACATTGGTTATGACTTTCTGTAGGATTGAAGTGAAGCATTTAATTATAATCATGAATGTATTGAAGACTGATGATATTTGTCTCTGTATTTGCCTCATGGCTAATATGGGTGATAAGTGATTCAGAATGAAATGTCCCTTCAGAAAAAAAAATTAATTCATTTTATATGTTGTTGTCAGTTTCAGTCTAGTTGGTGCCAATGAATGCTATTATTAGCAAAAATGTTATTTATGTGACATTAGAATTCATGCATCAAGGGTTAATTGGTGCTGCCACCCCGTGACATTCACCCATTCTTCACGTTTCAAATCCTTGTATTACATTTTTTTTTGCTGACACAATAGGAAACAAAAATTAATGTGAGTAATACAAAACTCACATGAATAGAGTTTCTGAGGTGATTGATGTGATGGTTGTTCTGAGGCTTGCACGAGGAGGCCGCTGTTGTGTGCTGCTCACCCCGCCCCCTTTCTGGTCCCCCTTGCCTGGCTCCCCCCTCTGTCAACACACCATCAAACACATTAAGGCCAGCTCTGACAGCTACTAGTTATAGAAGCAAACACAGCAGCGCACTTGCAACTTTAAACCATAGAGCGTGAGAACTTTTGAGCCCATGAGCCTGGTGGAGTGCCTCCTGTCATCCTTGAAAACTGCACTTATGTGCTGACACCCTGTCTGGTCAAACTTTTTCATCTTTGGCTTTCATTATCTATCCTTCCTTCCTGCTGAAAGTACACCTACATTTAATCTGTGCCTGAGAAGGGTGACCGCTTCATCTTTCAAACTAACGTCCTATAGCTTTGATTTCTTGTCTTTCTAAAGCTTTAGAATTGATCCTTAACAAGAAAGTTCTTAACCCGGTCGGAGCGGGGATCATGTTTCTTAATGGTCCCTCTAAGCGAGAAAAATGAGAAAAAATCATCACTCACACAAACCATTTCATAATATATACATCAAAGCATTTGTCCCAAATGAACACCACTGAGTAAGCATTTGTGATCAGTTTATGTATCATCTATTTTGGGGTGTTTATATCATGGCACAAATTTGGCCCGTCACTGCTACTGGGTTAAGCATCCATCAACTTCTGACCCTCTCTCTCTGATCACCAATATGGATTCTGCAAAGGGCATTCTACTGGTGATCTTGCTGTTGCCTGAGACTGTTGAAAGCTTTTGACAAAATCTAACACAAATCTACACTACCCTCCTATAGATTCTATCCCTCTCTCTGTACTTTTATCTCCAGTTTCCTTTCAAGCCAGTCTATCTCTAAACCCATAAAAAAGGTGTTCTGCATTGCTCTGTTCTATCTCCCACTCTTTCTATTGTTCATCGATGATCTTTCCAAAATAAATTGTCCTATCCATTCTTATGCCACTGACTCTTACCTTACTCTGCATCATTTAACAGAAGACTACCAACAGGAATTATGGGACTCAAGGCTGGATGCTAAAGAATGCTTAACGTCTAACCTTGCTTTCATTTCTGAATGGGGCAGAAGGAACTTGGTTGTCCTTCGATGCCTCATAAACTCAATTTCTCCACCTGACAACTTGACACAGTCTCCCACACATCTATCCCCAATTCTTAGATAACACTCAGCTGTTCCCTTCTTCCACACTAACAATAGCTGGTCTTTCCTTAACTCAGTATCTTAACCCCTTGACTGCGGATCTCCTACCAGAAGACCCCACCAAGCTACAGGAATGGAACAAAAAGTGGCTGCTACAATTCGGTGAAGAAAAATGTATAGTCCTGCACCTTGGGAGGGGATATCCAACAAACCAGTACCACATAGGAAACACTCCACTATCCACCACGAGACAGAGAAAGACCTGGAACTATATGTGTTGCCAGGCTATCAGTGAAGGCGAAATCCGTGCCAATCGCAGCAAACGGGTTAACTGGAAACTCCATATCTCATTTCTTGCTGAATCAGCTTCCTCAAGGCCAGGCACTCTGTATTATCTTCACCAGTTTTCTCCCCCTCACAGATGCTGTCCATATACAAGGGCCTTGTCTGTCCTCATGTGGAGTATGCATCTCATGTGGGGGCCTCCACACACAATCCTTATGGACATAGTAGAGTGAAAGGCTCTTCGTCTCATGAAATCTCCTCCTTTTAGTGCCTCATGAAATCCACTCCATGTCCTGACAATCTTCCACCTCTTAAACTACACTGCAGTATTGCCTCTCTTTCTGTCTTCTGTCAATATTTTCATGCTGACTGCTCTTCTGAACTTGGTAACTTCGTGCCCGCAACCCCCACACAGCCCCGCTGCGCATGACCTTCTACTCTCACTCTTCCCTATACTATCCACATCCCTTATGCAAGAATTAACCAACATATTCATTCTTTCATCCCTCTCACTGGTAAACTCTGGAACAGTTTTTCTGTATCTATGTCCTGCCTATGACTTAAACACTTTCAAGAAGAGAGTATCAAGATGCCTCCTAAAATGGCTGTGGCTTCACTATTTTGAACTCTCTTACTAACACTGTTTGTGGGAGCAGCAACATTGTTTTTTTTTTCATCTTATTAGTTTTTTACCCTGAGCCGCCACCTTTTCTGAAGAAAAAAAAAATGGGTGACCTTGCCGAGACCAATGATAAGAGGCAGTAACACAATGCAACATGCTCCACGTTTGAGTCGATCCACATGTGAACACTGCATTGAGTGGCGCCAAAGTGTGCAAGGCATGAGGGCCAAGCTGTGGCAATGGTCACATGCAAATTAGTGCAGTGAACTGTCAAGACAGAACTCAGTGTTGTGCATTCACAAGGGATCATGAGTCACAGATGACACATGGTGCAGTTTAGGTAAAACAGTGCTTGGTGAAGTATCCTTATTGTTTCCTCTCCTTGGTCACAACCAGGCCACCAATAGCTCAGAAGTTCTCACATGTGTGCTGCTATGTGAGAATTTTGCCTCTATAACCAGTAGTTGTAAAGGTTTGCTTTGACTGGTTCAACAATGTGTTGATGGAAGCTGGTGAGCCAGGCGTGATTGGCCAGCTGTAGGATGCTGCCACTGGTATGCCACAGTAGTCTTTGTCAGCAAACCTTACAATAATTATCACATCAAACACCTCATTAACTCCTTTAAGGAAGGTTTTTGTATTATTCGTGTCAATGCAATAATGATTTTTATTACGTCAGCAAAAAAAAATATATATATAATGAGAGGAAGTGCTCAAATGGGATAGATGAATTGAAGTCCCAGGATGGCGGCACCAGTCATCTCTTCCTACACACATCCTTGGCCACGACCAAGGTGCAAGTCTGCGACTCCGTCCTCAAAATGTCAGCAAACAAAGTCTACCTGAGATATGGCCGGACGCCTCCAAGTGTTACTGTAGAAGCTTTGTATCTGTTTCAGCTTGCTGGAATCATTGAAAATGTTTTTTTGAAATTGTTTTTTTTGGGTTTTATTGTAATGATAATGGTACTATTAGGACACAACTTCTTTATTTTCTTTTTTCTTCTTTTTCATCTTTCATCTCGTTGTTAGAATGATACAGCATAAACTACTTAACCTGAGATAGGTACAGAAGAAACTCTCGTTAAATGGAATTCGTGCTAAACGGAAGTGTTATGGCAATGGGATTTATCGATTTGGGACTGGTGACTTTTTTGTGTGTGGAGCGAACTCAAGGGAAACATTAAAGAGAGAGTAAAAGTATCTTGAAGAGAAAATTAGTTTTGGTTTGGTGTCTAGATACTCCTTTCTTGAAAGCATTCATGTCATAGAATGGAGGTGATACAGATGAAGCAAGGCTTATCCAGAGTTTACTACCAGTTCTGATTTTTTCATGCATCAAAAATTTAAACCCTCTAGGGTCTAGGGGAGCTGGGGTACAGCTTGTCCAGCAGGGTGGGGAGCACGTATGTGTGATGGGCAGGAGAGCAAGGCTGGTGAGGAAGGGCTGTGGTGCTTTTTGGCAGAGCAATGCATGGAAAAGTACGAGGCATGTCGTGCAAGTTGGGAAAGCTAGTTTTGGGTGAATAAGTTACAAGTTGCATCTGGTGCACACAAATCTAAACTACTGTTGAACCTGAAAATTAATTCACGTTCTCTGTGTGTGTCCAGATGATTGAAAAGTAAAATCTAACATTGGGCGTCCGCGTTCCTTTTGCCCTACGCCAGTGAGGGTTCAGGAGGAACTCAGTTGTTGTATTAATTCTACATTTTCATCGCTTGTTTCTCTGTTTTTTATTTGAGTGACTGGCCTCACTGTCGCACGGAGTGTTCTTTTGTTACGCCTGCACAGAGTCAAAAGGTGGCAGGCTTTCTGAACTTTCAGTCAGCTTGCACCATAACTTAAACAAAAAGTATTTACATTTAGGAGACAATCTACACAGAGTAAGGTATTCTTTCATACTTGAGAATATATTGCACAACTTGTGTTACACCCTCCATACAAAAATGAGGGGATGATTATCACTGGCAAGTCCGCGTGAGTGGGTGTGAGCTGAAGACGTGCATTGCTAACTGCGTTTTCCACCTGTCATCCATGGCTTGTTCATCCTTCCTCTTCTCTTGCCCTTCTCATCATTAAGATCTATTACACGAGGGGTTGGAGCTGGACTCTGCTGAAATCTGCTCTTCAGCCAGTGGAGAAACAACATTCCTCCTTCCTTAACTTCATCACAAAGTCATTGATATGAGGGGTGGCAGCGACAGGGAGCCGTCCAGCTCTGAAATGCTTGACAGTAGACATACACAGTGCTGCATTGGCAAAGGGGAACCAGGCTTTGGAAAAAAAAAAAAAGAAAAAAAAAAGTAAAAAAAAAGTAAAAAAAAAGTAAAAAAAAAGAAAAAAAGAAAAAAGAAAAGAAGAAAAAAAAAAAATATATATATATACTATGTACATAATTGGGCATGGTGGTCGCGGTAGTGATTGCTTTAAGGTCTGTGGTTGTTTGGTCAGTGTGCAGCTCACCCAGCCATTGATCTACTCCTTCAGGCTGGCTGGTAAATGGGTACCTGGGGAAAGTAAACTGTGGTGACTCAGACGTCACACTGGCCCTGTTTTCTGGGGTAATGGGTTCCTGGCCACCACAGGCTCAAGGGCTAATGTGATGGAGATGAGCACCGTGGCCACATGCACCTATGATGTATGCCCCAAATTTTATTTTATTATATTGTTCGTAGATGAGGTGCTCAGAATAGAAAGGGTGATGTCACCACAAAAGAAAACAGGATATCAAGTCCATCATAAGCCCCCTCTCTTCTCCCATGCTGAGAGAGGTGAGTTCGTCTCATTGTTGGTGAACAGATCAGGGAAAGAATGCGGTCAAATCTGGCATCCCAGCCCTGGTGCAGGGGAGCTCGCTTAGAGAGTGGAGTTTTCTCAGAACTTACTTCTGGTGAATTTACTCTTTCTACTCCTGACGTCTAATATGTATGTACTATCATCCAGTAGTTCAACACTTCTGATAATTTTTTACAATGCTGATCTTCTGCCAACCGTATTAATGGACTTAAACTGTACGGTCATTCATTGACCACGAGAAGGCCTCGGACTCCGTGGAAACCAAAGTGGTGCTCAGTGTGATTTGACAACATGGCAGAGGGGAAATCTAATGTAGAATTCTTGTAGCCACACAAAGATGGAACAACAACTATTAAGCTACATGAAGATACTGGAAAAGTTTCAATAAAATGACGTCAGAAACGACAATATTAGCATATCACTTTAATTATTTACGGCGTGCTGAGAAAATTTTTGAAAAGCTTCCTGGGGGTGAGTAAAGGAAACAAGTATGCAAGTAATATCTGATTTGCAAATGACATTATTAAATCTCTAGCAAGACTTGGTGAACTGCAGCATATGATAGAAGTGAGAGTGCACAAGTGGGACTTCGGATGAGTGAGACAGACGAGTGATGTTCCACAACAACGCTCACATCTCACAAATAGTTATCCAAGAGGAAGCTCTGGAAACAGCAGATGAATATGCATGCATGGGACAACTGATACAAACAAATCCCTCATTAGATTTAGAAATGAAAACTATTAAGACTGGGCTGAAGTGCCTTTGGAAAATAAGATAACATATTGAGATGTTCTCCTCCTCTGTGCTATAAGGGAAGTTTTTTTTCCAGTGCATCCTCCCTGCCATGATGTATGGATAATGGACTTGGACATTGACTAAGTCTGGAAGGGAAATTAGGAAGTGTCCAAAGAGGAATGGAGGAATCAATGCTGAGTATCAGTGTAATGGATCAGAAAAAACTGCTAATGAGTAAGAAAACAGACAAAAGTAGAGGACATGCTGCATCAGCCTGTGGAAAAGACTCCCCTCTGCATAAGACACCTCCTATTGTATAGGGATATTTTGAGGGAAAAATTACTATATTTCTGTGGTAGTTCCGTGTAGTTTGTGTGTAGTTCTGTCCACAAACTCCCGTAAGTGGTGTTTGTTACATTTGGCTACGTTCACCTCATCGTCGTGTGTCCTCCATGTCCTCACCACTGTCTTAGTTGTGGCTAACTAACACACCACGCAGCTGCCCTGTTACCTTGTTCTTTGGCATAGTTTAAGACCTGTAGCTTAAATATTCAATTTCAGCAATGCCTTAGTTGCTGTCTCACCATGGGTTTGAATTTGTTGGATGATTTCCAGTAAAAAATGTTGAGGAATATGGTAAAGCAACCCTGCTCTACCTTTGACCAGATCACCCGTGTGATTTTCTCTTATAGAGAATAATCTACAGGATGTGAAACTAGTCTGTTTTGGTCTGTGATAGTTTGTGTTGCTGCATTCTGCCACCAGGGCGTGGCACTGGCACCTTCACTATTGTTCTATAGTGCCATGCTCTCAAAAATGCAAACAGCTGACAGGTGGCCAAAGTTGATAATGGTATCATTCCTTTTGATATTTCTAGGGACCTTTTTATTCATTAAACAAATGATCAAATATTTAAATACAGTAATGCAAGACACATCAGATATATCTAGCAAGAGTTAGATATTCTTGGGATATAGAGTGAGCTTCCTTTGCCTGATAACTTTCAGTGTACCATAACCCACTGCATGCAGTACCTCTTTGCTAATTTGCCACAAGTTCATGGTAAGAACTCATGATAACTTGGAAGGTTTTTCAATATTTTATTATTTACCTGCCGTCCCACAGTGGGTACGACTTCCTGGGCAATGTGTGATGGCCTCCACACAAGAAACAGATGTCAGTAGCAATGACATGCAGGCAACATTAACAAATAGCATCAATTATAGTCAATTTTGAGTTAAAAATTATTAGTACCGTCACAGACAGTTGATTAGTTAATTTACACGGTTACTGATTATAATCAGTGACCTTGTAAATTAACTAATCAACTGTCTGCGACAGTACTAATAATTTTTAACTCAAAATTGACTATAATTGATGCTATTTGTTAATGTTGCCTGACGATTGTTTCCTATGTGTAGTTTATCATTCATTATCTACGAAACCGGACACGCCGTGGGACGGCAGGTTGCCGGAGCATGATAATTCACACTGCAGACTTGGGTGCCCTGACTCTATTAACTGTTGGGTGCTGAGTGCACCATTGTTGCTCGTTCAGCCTACCAGCTAAGCGCCTCACCCCTTAAGTGCTTGGTCTGTAATACACAGGCATTAGATCTGTAATGCACACACACTAATTGCTGGGTAATTTATTGATACATTTTTTTAAAACATGCATCCCATCTATCAGTGAATACAGCAATAAAGACAATGAATCCCAACAAATGGCAATGGTCAAAACACTTAGTAGAAGAGAGGACGAAAGATGGACTATTACTCCTTTGATTCAGTAGAGATAAGAATGGCGGCCAAAGTGATCCAAGGACCTGGGAATGCAAGGACTAAAAAATAAAAAACAAAAAACAAAAAAAAAACAAAAAACCTTGCATTATTTGGAAAGATTTAGATTGCAGTATGATTTTACTGAAGGTATTAAATGGACTGAGGGGATCAATGAGGGCAATCTAGATGAAGCACCTAAATAGATTAATATTTAGAAGGGAAGAACATGGCAACAAATAGGATGGTGGAAGAGTGGGATAAGCTGAGCACAAAATTTTTGTGTAGTTGATGCATTCTTGATTGAAAGGTCTTAATGGAGGTTGGATGTGTTTATGGACGGGAGGAAAACTGGTGAATAGGCCACTCTTAGGAGCTGCCCTGTAGGGGCTGTCTGCTCTTAAAGTCTCCTTTTAGCCTTGTGTGTATGTATGTAATTGGAAGCCTCTCATACACAGTAAAAAACCCTTCATCGGAAATGTTAAAAACACAACATTCCCTGACGTTTACCACACTCACTCAGTCTGGCAATCACCGTTATTCAGTGCCTGCCCCAGACTTCCACCACACTTTGTATGGCACATGTATGCATCACATCTAAGAAATGATATGGAGTCTGGCAATCACCAGTGCTCAATACACGCACTGGAGTGGGTGACTCCCGGGTGTCGGCGTGGGTGCCGAATTTCACCGTTTGGTGCACCATTTTTGTCTTTTTTTTTTTTTTTGCCGTGTATTTTTTCTCAATGTTACCCAAAAAAGCTGATACTGACCCTCGGCTGAAAATTCCAAACCATCGGGATTTCCGAACTGCTGGATGGCAGAGTGTGACTTTTACTGTGTATGAACATTATGTGTCTCTCCCCAGTGATCTTGTTTGTGCCTCTTTGGCGAGTTTCTCCCAAGTCTTTTTCAACTTTAACTCTGTAAAGTTCCTCTTTTCACATTTTTTAGTTCTATATGACTTATTTTATTTTCTCTCCTCTTCGTAGTAAATTTTTTTTTAGCATTCAATTCAACTTTATCATGATTTTGGCATTATCAGCAAAAAAAGTTTACAAAACTTTTTTCTCATGGGCTGCCCATAGTGCCAATAGGCATGGTGCATATATATATATATATATATATATATATATATATATATATATATATATATATATATATATATATATATATATATATATATATATATATATATATATATATATATATATATATATATATATATATATATATATATATATATATATATATATATATATATATATAAACAGTCAAGTCGCGTATGACGCGGATTCGTAAGGCGCGGTTTCCTATGACGTGGTATGGTTTCAGAACAGTATGTTCAGATCACGCGGGTAAAACCATCTATGACGTGGTTCGTGGTCTCCCCTGTGGTGCATTTGAGAGAGTGACTTGGGCCGCCCGGACCGCCCCGGGTTCTCTCAAACGTGTGACGCCGCAGCCCGAGTTCAGGAAGATCAACGGATGCCATTTTGCTGCCAGAACAGCTAGTAAACGTCAGGAAGATCAGCGGACGCCTTTTGGTGCCAGTGAGACGCTGCTACCTTAGCAACAACGAGGCTTAACTGAGAGGCGCACAAAAGCATTTGAATGAGTGGTCTGGGTGGTCTGGGTGCCCGGGACGGCCCGAGTCGCTCTCTCAAAAGCACCCCTGGGCTGCTTTTTGGTGATTTTTTTGTGTCGGGGACGTGATAGTCGCGTCAATCATAAGCCGTGCTTTTTGACCAGACAATTATACTGACGTGTATGTCGCGTCCAGGTGCGCGAAAGTGTTAAAAGCATAGAGCAGCATGGTTTAGTTTCTCTCTTGTTTGTGTGATAATTTGCAGGTAGATGAATTATATTCTACAACTTGACACAAAATTTGCATGCAATGATTTTTATATACATTAATTTTGATTCTGCCGATAAAGTAACAGTGCTTCTGCACTCTCCTCCCCTGTCCCCCACAAACATTTCTCACATGCACCCTCTCCCTAGTTCTTCAAGGTTCCTCCACCCTCCCCTCCTCCTTTTCTTTTCCCAGCACACAGTCAAATGCAATTCACCCCAGGTTCAAAGAGTAGACCAGGTTTATGTTTATAGAAAATTGTCTTTTCAGAACAAGATGTTTTACACATCTCAGAATGTTACACAACTTCAGTTCCACCCTATTCACAAAAAAGATTTAAAGTCTAAGGCCTGAACATGTGGATCATCAGCTGTGATGCCCACCTGTCAGCTGTGATTTGTCAACCCTGACATCCTCCTTTTCATTCCAAATCCCTTCTTTCCTTTCTCGCTTCCTTCCTTCTTATTAGCTGCCCTAATCACTCGTGTCTATTACCATGAGGGGAGGAAGTAGCCTCTGCTGATGTCTGCTTTTATGCGTGTGCAAAAACTTAACATTCCATCTATGTTGCCTTCCCTATCATGGAGACCCCTTAACATGAAGGAGGGACCAACAGGGCAGCTGTCTGTCGTTGTATCCATTCCATCACTGTCAAAAATCAGTTGTGCGTTCTGGGCTATCAATCACCGGACTTTTACTGACTATATAAAGCACATCAGTTGACAGGTATGTGTTTTCCAAGTTTCTTTAGTGGAAAACTTGTTGGACCAATTTTTCTACCTTTATTTGGATTCTTTTGCCGTGTGTGGAAACAAAAAATTGTGTTGCAGAGCCACAGTAACTTTGTTTTCAGTTACCTGTTTATAACATTTTATTGTGTGTGTTTGGTGCAAAGTTTGTGTGTGTTTTAAGTTAACTGCTTGATGGCAAATAGTTCAGATGTATTTACTTAGTTGTAGTATGCTGGGCCTGAGCCACACTCATGTGGCCCTGGCTCCATAGTACCCCAAGATGACATTACATCTTTGCTTTCTCTGTTTTCTTTTTGTCAATTTATTTTGTATCTGGCAGCTGTGGTATTATGCATCACAGTGCACTTTTGAAACACTACTGGTATGTTGCACCTTTCAGTTACTAAGCTCTTGGTTGACAGCACAACCCACCTTCCATTACACACACCATCTGTACAATACAATAAAAAGAATGTCTGTACATGAAGCAGTCTCAAGGTGTGCATAACTGACGCCACTATAAAAAATTGCCTGTGCCGTGACAGGCTTGGGCCGACCACTAGCTAGGCCCCTGAAGAAAGCCTACAGGCGCTATAGGCTGAAATGTAAAAAAAAAAAAAAAAAAAAAAAAATAAAGAAAAAAAAAAAAATACTTGAAATTATTGTCACTGATTCTTTTATGAACATTTTTGCAAAAAATTGTAGGCATTGAGTTTTCAAGTATTTAAGTATTTAGGTCTATGAGGTTAAGTAGTAGTTACTTTATTTCTGTGAAAATATCAGATTCCTAAAAAAAAAAAAAAAAAAAAAAAATCATCTATCCTCTTCAATGCAGCGCCTTTCTCCTGCATGAACACTTTCCTGATACTGGCTCAGGGACCTGTAAGATCCATTCCATTGATAAGGCAACCAGGAATTGGTGCGATGATGCGTTGTGTGGTGGACGGTTGAGCCAATTCATAGCAATTTCAACCTCCCCCAGACACACCACCAGTTCTCGGCTCCCTTTAGCTCCCTTGTTCCCTTGTTCTGTACTGATGTCTGTGATGAAGCTGTAGCAGTAAGGCTAAAACTCTAAGGTAACTGTTGCCTTTGTGATAGTAAGGGGCTCCAGGTTTTAATCTTAGCAGTGCAAAACAAATGTGTATGAGTGTTGTGCTAATCTTGCTGGAAATTTTGGTTACCAAACCAAGAAGACTGAATGGATGACTGAATAAAGACAGAAAATGTATAGTTTAATATTTTTATCATTTGAATAAGTTTTCATCCGTATTGTCTGTAAATCAAGGTCTGCCTGCCCTGTTTGTGTTGGTCTGTGCAGGGCTGGAGCACCGGTGGGCACCATTACTGTAATAGCTTGTGATATCTGACTTTCTCTTGGTGTTCTGCGCCCCACACTGTTAGTTTTAGGTCTTTGATTTTATATCAAAACATTATGATCTGCTTCCTGTTTCATCCATGTCACTTCAGCATTACATTTTTCACCGATTTGATGTGTGACTGGAACTGAGTGTGTGATGGTTAAGGTAACAAGCCTCAGGGGGCACTGCATCAGGTTCATTAGAAATTATATCATTGTTATTATTAGTAGTATAATTGTAACTTATTATTATTATTATTATTATTATTATTATTATTATTATTATTATTATTATTATAATTATCATCATCATCATCATTATTATTGTAAATATTATTGATATTTTTATTATTAGGATATTGATTATTATTATCATTATTATTATTATTATTATTATTATTATTATTATTATTATTATTATTATTATTATTATTAATAATATTATTATTATTATTATTATTATTATTATTATTATTATTATTATTATTATTATTATTATTATTATTATTATCATAATTATTATTATTAGTGATAGTAGTACCACTAGTAGTAGCAAAAGCTGTGGTAGTATTATTATTAGTAATAATAATAGTAGCAACATTATCATTGTCTTTACTATCATAGATTTTTCTTTTGAGTGTGTTGACGTGTGCTTGCTTGCTTGTGGGCCGTCGTACACCCAGTGGGCGGCGGCAATGGTCCGTGCTGCCCACCCCAACACAGCGTCTCTGTTCACTCACACTCACGGCCACAAGATAACTGCATAACCTTGCCTCATGTCTTCCTCAGTCTGCCTTTCCTGCCTCTCACCCTGTGTTGACATTTCTTGCCATTTTTCCAGCACTCCTTCTTCCTCTCAACTTGCCAAGACCACCTTGGGCTGTGCTCTTTCATCATGTAAAAATATAGTTGGGTTCCCATTCTCCTTCAGTCATTATTCACATTTCACCATTTTACCATTCCAGCCATTCCAGGAAGTGCCACATTTACCTCCCACCTAATTCTTCTCTTGGCACTTATGCCAAACATAGGATGATCATCCTCCGTCAGTGGTGAGCTTTCACTACCATGGAGCAAGACCTTCCTTAGGCGAACCATGCACAGGGAAAGACCTGCTGAACTTCTTGAAAATCTTTTGTTATATTTCATGGAACAGATTTCATTGCAAAACAACAATTGAAAAATTGATGTATAAACTCTTATTTACAAACTGCAAAGCAGGTAATTTAAACAAGTCTAAAATTGGCTGGGCAGGATATGAAGTGCTCTCAGACAATGGTTTTGAGCTATAAGTCACCCGTGTGAACGTGGAAACTCTTGCCCCTTTTGTAAACTGTTTGTTTCATGTACAGCCAAGATTTTTTAATGTATTCTAAGGAGGTGTACCCTTGCTTTTGATTAGTGTGCAGGGACCAGTATTTCAGAGTAGAAAACATAATACAGTTAATGTCCATTAATTTAATTTACACTTGATGTGAGCATGTCCAAGCTAGCAATTTTTTTATAACTATCAAATGGTACCCAAAGGGACATCAAACTTTTACATATGTATTGAATGATATCAAACATTAACAGTTGTACAGTAAGATCTCGCATCAAACAAGAAATAGGTTCCAAAAAACACTCATTAGATGTGAATTTGTTGGATTTGAATACATGAACCAACGGGAACAGTTATGATATAGATAAAAGAAATTGGACCAAACCCCTATTTTGACCCTATATTTTCACATGCAGTCAAACCTCATCTGGATAGCTTCAGTGAAAAAAGGCAGAGTGTGTAAGTCCTTCCTACCAGTACAATGCCTCTTCCTTGTCTTTGTGCAACATTAAGCAATGGAGCTACCAGGGTTTGCCATGATGGTGTTGGCAGCCAAACGCCTGCCAAGCCATTATGCTATGGGGGTTGTGTTGGTGGAGTGCCAGTGTCTGTAAACAAAGGACCTTCAGAGTGCTTCCTCATGCCACCCTTGGTAACTGGAACCCTGTGTGTGGTCACCACAGGGTAAATCTCTGGAGGATCTCAGAGCAGGTTTGAGCCACAGAGGCGTTGTATGCATGGCCCACCAACGTGTGGACACGCCCTGCCACTTCACCAATCCAAGCCAGCCAGGCGGGGCTAGTAGCCATGGCAGGCAGTCCATCTAGAAGAAGGACAACTCCGACTAAAAACTCAGGCAGGTGGTGCTTGTTAGCCATGGCAGGCAATCCACCCATGCCCTCAGCCAAACACGGGGGTTGCCTATCAGGAAGGGCATCTGAGGCGGAAAAAGTCCCGCTCCAAGCTAAGATGATTGATGACAAGGTCTTCATTGACCTGTTCAGACCCAAAAGGGAAAATAAGGACGTTAAACAAGGAAGTCAAACCTCTACACCTGCGGGGGTTAGGTAACATAAACACCTGCAGATGTTAAAGAGCTGTGGACATCTGCTGTGTCAGTCCATAAAACATTGTTTTTTTGGGTTAGAAACCTGTAATTGGAACAGTGTTATGCATATATGATGAGTGTTTAAAGGTCATTTATATAGATCTCATAAAATGCATCCTTTCAAATGCATTTTGTATGTTTCTTACACATTTCTTATGAGTAGTCAGCCAAGTAATCTGATCAGGGATACTTGGGGGTTGTGAAGGGATCATCTTCAGTAAACACTCGCGGCTCACTGCACACCACACCACCACTCTGCACGTCTTCATCCTTGCAGTGTCCACGCTAATGGTGTCAGTCGGACTAAAGCAAGCTTCTCACTGGAATTTTCAGTGTCACCTTTAGGTCCATTGCAACCACTAGCATGCTCACTGTAAGAACGAAGGTGTGCAGAGTGGCGGCGTGGTATGTGGTGAGCTGTGAGCAATTTGGCTGGCCACAAAGGTGCTGAGGAAAACCCACAGATACCCAAATCTTTGACTTAATTATCTCCAG
The DNA here is from genome assembly GCF_024679095.1 of Eriocheir sinensis. Taxonomy (NCBI): domain Eukaryota; kingdom Metazoa; phylum Arthropoda; class Malacostraca; order Decapoda; family Varunidae; genus Eriocheir; species Eriocheir sinensis. Next base: position 3,026,736 of record NC_066521.1, on the reverse strand, counting down.
GGATTCCCTGCAGATACTGAAAACCATGGATTCATGGATGTTGAGGTTTTACTGTAGTGGTATAAAATATAAAATATAAAAAAAATAGTGTGGATTACTCAACTGCAAGTGATGAATAAGATGCCTGGGCTAGACGAAAGTGGTGTTTAAGGCAGAGAGGAAGGCTGCCTCCTCACTGCCACCACCACCCTCATTCCTGCTCTTGAAGAAAGGCATAAATTAGATTAGAGGGGAAAATATGCCACAACAATATGTATGTACGGCAAGAGCTGAGGTGGGAGGCCGGGGATAGGCAGTGTGGACAATAATGGCGTCGTGCACTCAGCCAAGGGGCGGCTGATTTAAACCTCACGGCCAATATTTTTTTTGTTGGATTTGAGACTTCCTTGATAGCTACAAATATGGGCAGAGGCCCAAAAGTGCTGCTAGATGTGAAGTCATTAGATGTGAACTTGTTTGTTGAGAGATCTTACTGTACTCCGTTTTTTCTAAATGTATAGAATATTTTTTTTAACACGTTGATCCAGTAACCCATAACTCTAGACTCATGCCACTCTCCACTTGCTTCACTGCTTTTGGTTTACTGTATACTGACAGCATCACTTGCTTTCTCTCCTGAGTGCTTTTCATCAGGCATCAGTGCCGTTTTGAGTGGCAGATTGAGCGTCCCAGAGTAACTGTACGAGGCAGTCATTGGAAGTACTTTTCGTGGATCAACCTCTCGTGCATTGCTCATGAGGCTGACTTATTACTTCAATAAAAAAAAAAAAAAAAATAAATAAATAAATAAAAAAAAATTAAGTAAATAAATTAAATAAATAAATAAATAAATGAATAAATAAATAGATAAAAAAAAAGAAAGATCATGTTTTATATCATTTTCATGTTAATATTATTATGTATTTCTTTATAACTTCCTACCCTCCTGGATATGGAAAATAGTTCACTTTTGTTGGAGAGCTGAGGTGTCTGGAGGGGAAGGAATGTAAGGGACAAAGCAATTTTTTTTCTAGTTTGCCCTGGAAAGGCAGCCCACACAGCAGGCCACACAGCAGGCCACGCAGCAGGCCACACAGCAGGCCACACAGCAGGCCACACAGCAGGCCACACAGCAGGCCACGCCACACACCCTGGGAGGAATAAGATACAAGGTGCTGTGCTAGGGGAAGGCTTCCCTCGGTGCATCACACACAAGGCTGCTTTTCCCCCGCCAACTTGTTTCTTGCTCCTCCTGGGTGTGTGGCGCCTCCCACCAGAAAAAGCTGGCCCTGGCCCTGGCCCTCATGCCACCTCTCCCTCGGACGCTTCAATTACTCCACAAGACTCTATAGTTTTTATTTAGTATGCAGACATCCTTTTCTGGGCAAAATGTTTTGCTTTTTTTTTTGGATTTTTTACTAATGCTGATTGCCTGTCAATTTAAGGGATAGTAAACTTTTGCTGGTAATTATCAACTTCTCACCGCTAGATATTACCTGTTGCCTCCACATTAGTAATCTTTCATCGTTAACAACAAGAGGGAATGGGCATCTAGCTTTCGGGCTGTGAGGGGCAGAGCAACCCATGCCAGTTGGTCACCCTTGTTCTCCAGGTCGTCTATGTAGTAATGCCTACATGGATGGACAGTACTGAGGTACAGAGTTACAGTACTGAGTTACAATTCTAGTACCGATAGTAGTACGGGTAGTCCTCAAGTTACAGCGGAGTTCAGGACCAACTGGCTGCTCGAAAGCTGAATTGGTCGTGCCAAAATATACATAAAACTATGAAATAAAACAATTATTCCAATGTTCTGCTGCAGACAGAGCAGCATTCCCGTGCCTCCCTCTCCCCCTCTCCTGCCTTTGTCTTCATGGGCTTCCCCCACCCCAGCCGTGCGATACGGGTGACCCCTTGGTTTCACAACTTTGTGCAACATTAAGCAATGGAGCTACCAGGGTTTGCCATGATGGTGTTGGCAGCCAAACGCCTGCCAAGCCATTGTGCTATGGGGGTTGTGTTGGTGGAGTGCCAGTGTCTGTAAACAAAGGACACATTAAAGTTATGTGAGTGGCCAGTGTCACCTCTGCTGCTCCTAGAAATGTTTCGTTCAACTATGACTGCTGTTTCTGGTACTTGTGCAGTGCGGCGACTATGCCTGATGAACGTCACCTGTTAGGGCTGAGACTTATAAACAATGTAGATAACTGGGTAGACTCAATCCACCATTGCTCTTTCCACATGTTAGCCAACTGGTGTCTGCTAGATCTAGCTAAATCTGCTTGTATAGCAGACTGTAGGCCTACAAACTGGTAAGAGTAGCGACTAGTGACTGTAGTGAGAGTATTACTTACAGCTTGTGTCCCAAGGATACCTAAGGGGGAAGCGAGGATGGGCTGGCCCAGCCCACCCACATTTCCCCCTTTTGCCCAGCCTGGCTGAAGTGGGGCCAGCATGTGGTGGTGGGGTGAATGTGGGAAGGAAGGTGCAGGAGCACTTCTTATTTTTTTTTTTATTTATTTTTTTTTTTTTTTTGTTCTGCCTATAGTGCCAGCGGGCTGTCTTGAAGGGCCTCTTGGTTGACCCCAGCGCTGGCAATTTTTTTATAGTGGTTGTCATGATATATGACTCTTGCTTGGTCCATGCTGCCCCCCGGTGTTCCTCTTGACTGAAGTCGTTGAAGTTAGGGTTGATTGAACATCTGGGTAGCATGTGGGTAATCTTTCGCCACTTGGCGATGGTTGAAAATTGCCAGTGTGCATTGGTGGGACTCAAACCTAAGTCCTCGGGCTCACCACACCCGCACACTGACCACTCAGCCACCGCCTTTCCAACAAAACAAGTAACTGCTCTATCCTCGGTGGGATATTTGAAATGTCAACTCATTACCTAACTAGGTACAGTAAAAGCCCCTTAATCTGGAATGCAGGGGGTCACAGACCCTTCGGATTGGCAGATTTTCTGGATTACCGGGAAGGGACCTCAAAATATTATAAACGCACCATTCCCAGACGTTTGCCACACTTGGTCTGGCAATCACCAGTATTCAGCACCTGCTGCCTGTGTGCACTGGTGGGACTCAAACCTCAAACTCAAGTCACACATTGTATGGCACAATTAAGCATCACAATTTAGAGATTAACTACAACAAGTTATCTGAAAATTGGCATTTCATGTCAGCAAAGGACGCTCTGTCAGGGGCGGTAACAAAGTGTCTGCCATTTTATTTTTTGACTTAAGAGGCTAAACATATTACATAATGCAAAGCTTTGACTAATGAATGCTTCTTTTTATAAAAATTACATAATAAAATATGAAACTGGTAATAAAAAAACATAACTAGCACATAATTTGCCACTTCATCCCTGTAGGAGGTGGTGTAGGAACCATATAAAAGCAAGTGAATCCAGGAGACAGTATTACTGGACAGCCAGCCGGGTAAACAAGCTGTGAACCAGGGAATCTCATGAGTGGTGGTGGGGTGCTGAATTTGATATGGTGCACTGCTTTCATCTATTTTGGCATTTTTAGTTTTTTCCCGGTATTTCTTGACGTTACCCAAAAATGCTTATATTGACCCTTGGCTGAAAATTCTGAACCATCGGGATTTCTGTTGTATTGGCCACTGAGTTATCAGAATTTTGCTGTATTACTAATATTTCCCTGGTCATAAGTCAGTCACACCTGTTGAAATTTGTTGACTGCCTGTAGCCACACTGCTTTTTTCGTCTTGTACCAAGATGGGTACCGTCAGTACATTTTTAAGCATATTTTGTGAGAACTCGGAACTGGTATATTTTATTTATCTATTCTTACTCATTGTGCGATAAAAATAGTTTTGAAAACCTCAAATGGTTAGCAGGGTATTGAAGCTGCCATAGGGTACTGTCCATTAGGTTTAGGTCGGGTTCTTATAGTTTAGGAAAATGCGAAGTGGCAGTGTGCAGGTTCAGTGATGGCCAGTTCTGCCATCATAAAGTGGATGTACTGGAGCCTTATGAAGCGGCCAGTAACACATCAGAAGCTAACCAACAGATAGACAGTGACTGCATCTACTGCTGTAGCTGGTCTGTTGGCAACACTTCTCCATTTGATCATATTAACCTCAGCAGGGCTCTCCTCAGCCAACCAAACCAATGTGCTGACAAGTTACTCTTTGTGTCAATGATGATGCAGGACATGACTACCAAGGGGCTCATATATTCTCCAACTTTATTTCCACTCAAGATTACGAAGTTTATGGAAAAATGCGAAAGTATCACCTTTACTAACTTTAGTTTTCAATAACTTACTTAGGTTTACCATTTTTAAACTTGGGAGAGAGTTTTATCTACACAGTAAAAGTCCTTTAATCCGGAGTCCAGGGGGGAACAGCAGACTGCAAGAAGGGGACTGCAAAATGTTCTAAACACCATGCAAAGATGCATGACTTTTTTTTCCCTTTCTGACAGGGGGTGTGGTAGTAGAAAGGTTAAGAACCACTGCTATACTATACTTCAACATTGGTATGTATCCTATACCAAAATATGTAATCAAAAGGTGTGCATCTTCTGGAACCAGGCTTTAAAACTAAATGTGTTGAATTTAGTAGTTGACCAAGAAAGGGTTGAAGTTAAATAAATGAAAGAAAATGCAGTAATACAGTGGTGCACTGAATTTTGCAGGATTAAGCTTTGCAGCCACTAGCTTTAGCAGTACCTCCCAAATATTCCCTGTTTTAAATTTTGTGCACTTAGACACACAGTTTGGTAGTCGAGTGGTTTGATTTTTTGCTACCTCGATGTTCGATGTGCTGTGTGTTTGTTTATACAACGCTGAGCATGTGAGGGCCACGTGTTTGTGCTGCTCTTGCTGTTTCTACCTAATATCGATGTGATTATGTCATCTGTTGCTGCTAGTGGGGTCGGTGATTGGCCAAGCAGGCCAAGTGGGGGCGGGAACAGTAATAAAGGGTGTAAATCAGAGAACTTAGGAGGGGTGAACCAGGCTGAAGATTGTTTACCAAAAAGGGCACCAGAAGAGCAGAAATGAGGATGAGGTGAAGCAGAAAACTCAAGTTGAAATGGACAATTGCGACCTTGAGGACCCGGGTTCAAGTGCTATCACAAGACGCTGGCAACTTTCAACCATCAGCGATTGGTGGAAGAATAGCCACATGCTGTCCAGATCTTCCATCAGCCCTTCCTTCAGTGACTGGTCAAGAGGAGCACCAGGGAAGACATGGGCCAAGCAAGTCATGTATTATGGCAGCCACTTTAAACACATTCATCTGTACCACTAATGGGCTGGGCCGTCCACCAGGCCTCTCAAGAGAACCTACCAGTGCTATAGGCAGCACATAATAAGAAAAAGATATGTGCTCACAAAGCTGGCATCCAGCTGCCACCTGATACACACATCGGCCTGCCACCGGCCCCGCTGCCGTGCCACAAGCAACAGGCCCGGGGGGGGTTTGAGGACACATTTTAATAGAGTGTAGCCAACAGTTGATCAAGCTTAACCATGATATAACTGAGCCTTCACTAAAGATGAGGTAAGTCCCAAAAGAGTGGAAAAGAACAGATATAATTCCAAGTCATAAAAATGAAAGTAAAGAAGAACTATTAAATTATAGGCCAGTATCTTTAAGAAGATTTGTATGTATAACGTGAAAGAGTAATCAAGAAACAATGGATGGAATATTTAGAAAGAGAGGAAATATGAACAATAAGACAATTTGGCTTAAGAAGAGGACAATCATGTGTTTCAGATTTGATAAAGTCATTACTCTAGATTGTTAGAAATAACACATGTGCAGATTGCATGTATCAGGACCTATAAAAGGCCTTTGATAAAGTCCCACATAAAAGACTATTTTGGAAACTAGACAGCATGGGAGGTTTGAAAGGAAAAGTAAGGAACTGGATGGAAGAGTACAGTTTATCCATATCTTGCATGGTTTATTCTAACACAAAATTTGTCTAATGTATGAATTCACGGAAGAGAATTTTTACTACGTATACTGCGGAAAATTTTTTATAACGTGGATTCTCAAATCATGTGGGCAGTGCACGGGTTGCTTCTGTTTGAAATCTCCAGCAATGCAATGACATCAGGCTCACCACCAATCACACGATGTCTCTTAACTCTCAGCCACTAACCAGCCAGGACCCCTGCTCGTCCTTGCCACAGGCTGCTCCCTGCACTGCTCCTGCTTCAGTATGGATGACAGAGGCGTACAATGGAAACTGATGCCAAAATCAATCTATGTATCTAATTTGATGGCACAGGCAAGAGGCAGGGAACAAGACAAGAGCAGGTTCACAGCATTGCTCTGCTGCAGTCTTCCTGGAACCTGCAAGATGAAACCCCTTTTGGTCCAGCAGGCAGCCAGGCCACAAACTTTGCACCACGTGGAGGACGTGGACAGCATCAGTGACAAAGAAATGTGATAAAAGAGGAAAGGTCAGGTTGGTTGAAAGTGATGAGTGGAATGGCACAGTGTTCAGTGTTGCACTGATCATGTTAATAAAATAAACCTTTGTAAATGACACGCCAGAAGGAGTGAACAGCTACATGAGCCTGTTTGCATCTGATCGAAAATTGTTAAGGAAACCAAGAAATGAAGAGAATTGTAAGGAGTAGCAAAACAACATTTACAAGATGCTTGAATAGAGTAAAACTTTGGAAATGTAATCTATTGAAAAAAATGTGAGATAATATAATTGAGAATTACTTGGCGGCAGTAATTCAGGATTACTTGACACCAGAAAAGCATTTGGTGATACCGACATGTTAAGAAAAACAAAATTGGCATTACACTGCCTGGATAAAGTTACCATCAATAGAACAACCACAATGGTTAGGCCAAAACTAGAAGATGCAGAAGCTGTGTGGTTCCTCACAAAAAAAGAAGCACATGAAAAAACTAGTG
>NC_066521.1:2909844-3014844 GCF_024679095.1 Eriocheir sinensis | reverse complement strand
TTGGAGAAACGCGCCTGGCAGCTTGAATGTTGTCCAACAGATACCAATGCTTAGAAAGCGTGTTAGATACTGTAAGTTTGATTCATAACAAGGGAGAGTTTACTGTATATATTCATTTATCGTTACCTTTAATCTCCTCAGTCCAGTGACATATCTATAAATCATAATACAGTTAGTCTACCTTGAAAGAATAAGCCTGTAGCTGTTTTCTGTGGTTTGTCACTTTCAGAAAATAATTGTGGATAACTGATCTATTTATGCTGAAGCCTCTTATATCATGTTTGGGATAAAAAGGGGAGGCGACAGAGACACGCCAGTCCTTGTCAACAGACTGACTTGGTTGGCTCGGCTGACTTCACCTGATTGAGTCTGTCTGTCAGCATCCTCCCCTTCATGAACTGTCTGTCACCCGACAAGGGCCTGTGGTCCCTTCTCTGAGGGACATTCGTGCTTGACCCTGACAGGCTCTATATAGCCCGTGTCCCTACCCTTGAGGTGGTGGGAAAAAAAAAAAAAAATAGATAAATAAATAAATAAATAAATAAATAAATAAATAAATAAAAAAAAGAATAAAAAATATATAAAGAAAGAAAGAAAAAAAGGGAGGAAAGTGTTGTGTGACTTTAATCATGAAGTCTCTCTCTCTCTCTCTCTCTCTGTCTCTCTGTCTAGATGGAGAATATTGAGACATGGATTGACATATGAACACACACAGAGAGAGAGACTCGATCATCTCTCCCCAATCCATTACCACGCCTATTAATGTAATCATGGGTTGAAAGGGTTCGTGAAAGCTCACATATTTTACTGTGGTGTTTTCGGCTGCACAGCAGGCCCTCCATTTAACGCGAGGTAGGTACCGAAAATATTCACAGTTAAATTCACGCTAAATGGAGAAATTATTTCAATGGGATTTATGAATTTGTCGCTGGTGGGACTTTATTTTTAAACTTAAATTATTCTCCAAGGCATTTCCTTTCAGTAAAGTTCTTGCTTTAGGTGTTGATTGCAGTGCAGGCCTCTTTGATGTAAAAATTAGCGTTTATGCATGGCGGGCAGAAGAGCAACAGCTGGTGAGGGCACCGATGCTTGTAAAGTAACAACACAGCAAGGGTATGAGGCTGTCATGCAAGTTGGGATAACTAGTTTTGGGTGAATAAGTTAAGAATTGCATCAGATGCGGTGGCTGAGTCGTCAAAGTAACGGCCTCGTGTTCAGGAGGACGCGAGTTCAATCCCCGCCCGGTGCCACCAAGCTGGGATTTTTCAGCCGCCGCCGAGTGGCTTAAAACTACCCACATGCTGTCCAGAAGACCACCTATCAACCCGGACTCTAGATTCAAGGATCAAAAATGAGCTCTGGGAGGGCAGCATGAGCCAATGCAGGATGGCGCCACTATAAACACTCGCCTGCGCCAGAACGGGCTGGGCCGACCATCAGGACCCACCGGAATGAAGCCTTGGATCGACCATCAGGATCCACCGGGAAGAAGCCTACCGGCGCAATAGGCAGCAATGTAAAAAAAAAAAAAAAAAAAAAACATATTCCCTGTGTTTGCCTATACAATCAAAATATAAAATCAACCAACAAGCAGCCATGTTCCTCTTGCTTTATAGCAATGAGGGTTTGAGAGGAACTCCACCAAACGCCACAGTCGCATTCCTACTGCATTGAGGGACTCAGTCTCTCGCCTGATGCATGCCCGTCGGCGGCCTTTCGCATCGGTTATTTCAGTTTTCTGTTTGACTGACTTGCCTCACTGCTGCACATTTTTTTTTTTATGCCCTAACTTAAATTTGCATTATATTATGTAAGTTTTCCGAAATTTGCATTATATTATGCAACAGTTTTATGCGGAAAATGCGCTCTAGATTTAGGCCTTGCATTGTAAGGAAATCCTTTACAAGCAACATGCTAAATGGAGGGTCTGCTGTATTGGTTTTCTGAAGAATGTATAAAACTAGCCTCTCTGAACACGTCTTTCAATTAAGATTGAGGATGTATATGAGGCATTTTCAAATACATTAAACCTTGATCAGTAGACTGTCATGGTAACATGTACATAAGTAAGTTGGTGAAGGCCTGCACATGCAGCACTTTTTTTCAAGCCATCAAACTCTAGCATGCATTAGTTGGGAGTCACATGTCAACGTGGTTTACCTTTGTTCTCTGTAGTGATGTTATTGTTGGCTTACATTTCTCTGTACATAAAAGTTTGGTCCATTCAGTGGTGTACATTTAGTGCATGCAGTGTCCTGGATAGTAGGGAGTTGCTGTTTAGTTTCATGTAATAACCGGAGTATTTTTGTACTTTTATACATTATAATGTGTGACTTGGCATTGGTTCCTTCTGTTTCCTGTGGTGGGCAGCAGAAGTAAATCAAAGAATGTACTATAACATTTTAATAGCCATGTAGAACAGTACAAGTATTAATATCGCACATAAGAAAGCTCATGTATATTTTGTATCATATACTCTCACATTTGAAGTTATACTATTCTCTATGTACAAACTACAAAAACTTGATACTCCAGTATTTGTACAGTGGGTAAGAAACAGTCCAATATACACCTGCACTCTGTTTGTGTTTTATGCGAACTTGTCCGTGGAAAGGCCACAACTTTAAGTTTGTAAAGTTAGCTTGATGTTCTCACAAGGAATAATGGTAATGAATGCGGTTGCATTTCTTGAGAGCATAAGCACTTAACAAGGAATCAAAAGTTGATGTAATCTATTTTACATTTACAAGAGCAACCAGCCTTAGTATTTTTGTTTTTGTTGTTATAGGCATTATCACTCACGGCATGCTTCACTTAACTGCATCAAGTGTTTTATGATTTTAATACACTGACAGGTTTATTTTTGGAGGCTTATTCTCGAAGCTTATCGCCTTTCACTCTCATTTAGAAGGTGGGTTTGCACTGTCCATTGCTGGACTCTTGCCGCCAAAGGTTTGACAAACACAAGACGTTACAGTGGCAAGCTACAGGCAGTCCTCAAGTTACGACAGGATTTGGTTCCAACAGGCAGGTTGTAATTTGAATTGGTTGTAAGTCGAAATTTACATTAAAAAATAAAATATTCAAATGTCCCACCTCCTACCCTCCCTCTCTAACCTGACTGTGTCCTGCATTCACCTCTCCCCAGTCCTGTGATTCAGGTGACCCCTTAGCCATGCCATGTTGTGCAATGTTACACAGTGGAGCTGCCAAATTTTGTCGAGATGATGGTGGTTGCCAAACGTCTACCAAGTTGTTGTGGGGGCGGTAGTATTGGAGCAGGGTTTGTAAACAAGGACATGTTGTAGTTGTGTTAGTGGCCAATGTCACCTCTGCTGCATCATTTTACCTTCTGTGAATGTTGCGTTCACCTATGATTGCCTATATGTCCTGCTGCAGGAATACTGTTAAGGGTCTGTTGTTGTGGGAAGCCATATTGGTTGTGATCAGTGATTGCCTCTATGATTTGGCTCACCTCTCCCCCCACATCTGATGAGAGTTGTGGCTACTAGCAGGTGAACCTGAGGCAGCTGAGACTTGTTCCACAGGCAGCTGAGGGGGAAGCATGGATGGGCTGGTTATGGCTGATGCGACTTATGACTGTTTGCACCTGCAACCCGGACCATAAAATTAGTAATACTTGATTAAGTAATGAGTTGACATTTCAAATATCCCACCATGGGTAAAGAGGCTGTTTGTTAGCACTGAGTTCCTGCGCTTATTACCACCCCCCACCACACCTGTCGCTGTTCTCACCCGCTGACCCAGCCGAGCTGGGGTAAGGCAGGAGGGGCAGGCGTGGGTGGGCTGGGCCAGCCCACCCACACTTCCCCCTCAATTGCCTGTTTAACTCATGCTGTAAGTACTACTCACAATACAGTCAGTAGTCGCTCTGCTACCAGTTTATAGGCCTACAGAATACAAGCATACTGCTAGATCTAGCAGGCAGCAGTTGGCCAGCACATGATCAGAGCAAGGGTGGAGTGAGTCTACCCAGTTATCTCCACTGTTTACAAGTCTCAGCTGTGTTTGGCTCACCCATTAGCTGCCACAACTTCCCCCAGGTAAAGGGGGAGCTGAGCCAAACTAGACGGTCGATCAGATGAGTGAACCCAAAATGATGTCTCACAATATTCCCACAGCAGCTCTTATAGGCAAATGTTGACTGGAAACAACAATCATAGTTGAAAGAAACATTCACAGAAGGTAAGAAGATGAAGCAAAATTGACATTGGCCACTCATATAAATACGTGTCCTTTGTTTAAAAACACTGCTCCCCCTCACCAACACAACCCCCAATGCAACGACTTGGTGGGGTGTTTGGCAAACTCTGCAATCTTGGCATAACTTGGTAGCTCAATTTTGTAACGTTGCACAATGTTGCAGGGCTGGGGCAAGGCAAACACATGAGGACAGAGACAGGTTGGGGGGGGAGGGTAGGAGGCACAGGAACACTGAGCTATCCACGGCAGAACATCTAAATGATATTTTCTTTAAATTTTTAATGTAAATTTTGGCTTACAACCAATTTGGCTTATGACTGGCCTATTGGTCCCAAATCCTACCTGTACTAATATTTTTGGGTTGGCCCCAAGTGCAAGCAGTTGTAAGTTGCATACGTTGCAACTTAGGAGCACCTGTATTTCTGTGATGTCCCCTGTTTCATGTCTGCTGCAATGATAGTTTCCTCTGCCTGTCTCAAACATTGTGTTTATTGTGCATAATGTTATATTCTTTGAATAAATAGTGCATGAATAAATAGTGCATGCACTATGGCAACTGAATGTCCAGAAGAGAATAGTGCAAACCCACCTGCTTTTAAACAGGAGAGGAATCGAGCAGCCTCAAGAGAATAAATTTGTTAGTGCATCATGACTGGAGGCACCACAGCTGCCACAAATACTTAATGCAGCTAAGAGGAACCACTTCGTGCACCAAATGCTAAATACAGCAGATAAAATTTAAGAAAAGTTAAATAGGTGGTTGCCTTAACATTACATATAAAATATATCATATTAACTTAATTGTGCTTATGCTGGCAGCACAGCGCGTGCATATCAGTGCCACGCATCAGTTAGTGGAACAGTACTGTGCAAACCCAAGTTGTACTGCGTTAATGTACATAGTGGTAAGTGGATGGAGCTAGAGATTTTGGGGCCTGGTAGGGCTTGGTTTTGTGAGGAGCCTCCTGGAACATGTTATTTGTTTATTGTTTATTTTTTTGCAGGAGGCCTCCCAGCCCACCTTTTATTTGTCTTAAATCATGTGTGTATTAAAAGACAGACCCTGAGATAAATTTTGAGGCCCTTTCCATTGGGAACTAAAGGGGGAAACATTTTCAGGCGCCTCCTCATCCCTCACATACACCACTGCTGTTAAAAATGGGCTGTGGATGATACACACTATTTTAAATTGGCATAGAACACAAACAGACTGCATCTAAATTCCTAGTGGAAAACACTAAATTATATTTTGAACAGAATAATCCTTTTAAAACCTTATTTCAGTCAGGAGTCAAACCCATAAATATGTCAAGATGTAAAGTGTGTTGAAATGTGTCATGGTAGTTTTTCATACATCACTGTAGTGATATTTTCTGTATTTATGCCATAGGATAGAGACCCTAGTGAGATCCCATTGAGTTAAGTGACATGACATTTTTTCTGAGTGTGAATGAGTTGCATATTGATGTGTATGAAATGTAAAATTCACTGAGGAGTTTCTCACTCAGCAGTGATGCAAATTATTGCTTCTCATTTAACAGTGGTAAACTGTTAGGTTTCATGCACTGGATAGTAAATTTTCTTGTTTATACTACAGTTATTCATAGTGATGTCCTGTGTTCATAAGTATTATATAATCCACATTAAAGTCCTAAATGAAGAGTATTGGCTGTCTTTTTCATTACATACTGCACCTGACATATTGTTCTTGTATTTTACTGGAAATCTGAGTCTACAATATAGCTACTATACTTGAACAAAAATCCCTATTTATCACAAACAATTTCTTGATCAACAGTACTGTCCAATAAATAATTTAGCTTTATCCAGTTTACAGTTATAACAAAGCTGTCTAATACTGATGATGAAATAGCTGCAAAGCAAAAATTACAAAGAAAATCCCTTATATCTCCACTTTTATAAGCAAAAGTATTAAAGCTGCCTTTGCTGTAAGCCTGTGTCAAAGTCTCATATAAAATAAAAAAAATCCTGCTGTATGCATGGCTAAGAAATTACTATCAACAATCTGTGTAAATTTGAACTAAGAAAATGACAAACAAATTTATTTCACCATCCAGAAAATGTTAGTGTGATGACACACCTTAGCTTCCAGTAACCATGTACTACAAAGAGAACTAATGCAACAACTGCAACAGACTTTAGGGACAAATAATAAATCGGCATATAAACGTCCTAAGAAAGAGCAGCGTGCTGGCAATGAGGTCCATCTAATATGATACTACCAAATATCTCGGTCAATGGGAAACTTAAATGTTTTAGTCCACAAGCAGTTATCACAGGAAGGGAACACAGGTGAGCAATACGGTCAGCCACCCGGTGCAGAGGACTGGTACGGAGCGGCTGTGCTCTGCGGGGGTCATTCATGTCTTGCATCGGTCTCTCCTGTATAAGTGAGTATGTAAAAAAATATTATGTAATGTACATACATATTTACTCATACATTTGCTTCATGCATCTGATGAAAAAGTATGCAATTCATTATCATAAAAAGAAATAATAATAAATGCATCCATAACATTTTTTTTCACTTAACTGTCTTGGTCAAGATGGAAGATGGAGCTTAGACTTTTTTTTAATTACATTTCCACTTTTTTCATGTGTAAGTCCTCTGACATTATTTCCAAGTTGGCTTCACCTGTCAAACAACAAACTCTTCTGTTGTGTAACACTCACTGTCCAGGATTAAACATTCTTTTCTCCATCAAACAAATCTCCATGAAATGAAGTAGGAAAGGAGTGCAGGAGACTCGGGATGTTTTACATTAGATATTATTTTGTGTTAAATACAGGATTTGAGATATATATCATGAGACTGAGTATAAACATCATTTGGGGTACTGCATGGAAACTGTAGACATGTTCCATGGCTCAAAAAATACAAGCAAGAAGACATTAGACTACACACAGGCTGAGGAAGCATGCACAGTTGAGCTTACAGAAGCACTGGAGGCCTCAACCTTCACCAAGGCACATCCACCTGCAACCTAACCTGGCGTGATGACTGCCATGATGTGCAAGTATCAACATTGATAATTCTGTCATAATCATTACACACTGACCCCTTCCTCGGGATGCCTCGGCACACTTAACTCTAAATGACACCCTACACTGCAAACACTTCATTGGATGCTTTCAAAACCTTGCAGTTACTGTAAGGTGTGAGTGCTTGTGGTTGTGTTTAGTCAGACATAAAACTGCTCTACATCAGTGCATTGTAGACACAGCCACTACAAACGGGACATTACTCTTCTGTGTTGCAGGGTTTCACTTGAATACTACACTATGCAGTACTTGGGAAGAAAGGAACATTTCTCCATGGAAAACTGATACATATTGCATGTTTACTAAGAAACTTACTGCAGTACTAGGTAACCACTCTTAGAAATTTTACTGATCATCATTTACTGTGTTAAACAAATTATCTTTCCTCAAGCAAATAAACACATAAGCTAAGAGTCCTGAATCTTAATCAATGATCTGTATGTACAGGTAAGATCTACCTTTTCATCCCCATTGCAGAGAAAGGTCAAATGTTTCCCTTACGAGTCATCACTTGTTGAATATGTACAGTGTGATGCATGTACACTTGGCTGCCAATACCGTTACCCCTGCGCCTCAACTCTTGCCGTCACAAAAGGCTGTTGTCTTTAACTGTGCAATGCATCATAAAATAATCATAACATCTTCTCAGCGTGTTTCAGTGATACATGTGACATTATTACTAAGAAGCAAGTAATATTATGTGAAATCTATTAGGCTCAGTGGTAGTGTATTAATATGGCAAGTGTACATTATTTTCTAATATTAATTATTATCACACAGGAAACACTGATCAGAAATCCAACCTGTTTCCCCCAAATGCTCAATGATCATGAAAAAATATTTGAAGGATGGTAAATGCTGGTGTGAACATACGCTGAATTTTATGCATATGAATGCCATGAAAATATCTACAAATCTAAAGAGCACCTACAAAAAATTCAACAACCATATTAAGAAACATATTGCTTTAGAGATGAAGCACAGTAGAAAATTTACAAATAAAGATTTAATGATCAGCACCATCACATACTGCTGTCTCCCTCCACTAAGGTCTGGCCTCCTCCCTCCCAACTCATGGCTGCACAGACTAACAGTCCCAGAGTGCAGGAACCCCTTTCCTGCCAACAGCTCAACATTGTGTGATATAAGTACACATTTACAAATACTATACCTCACAGTGGTCAGTCATAGCTTATTTGTCCTCTTGGCAACAAGACTACAAAATTACACGATTCTATTAACAAATGTACTAAAAGCAAGGAACGTACAAAAACTACACATTAAAATTTTGTACTAACTACAAATCAAGGCAGGAACACATGAGCCCTGATTGTGGTCCAACTGACTCGTTATTTGCTAAACTATGCTTTTGGTGAGAAGGGAAGAGGTGAGCATATTTGCTATGTGTGCCCAGTCTTTGTAGATCAGGTATGTACATTGTTCACCAGTTATTCATTGTTATGAGTGTAATTTACATTAAAGCTATTAGGCAGAGACTACAATAGAAACAGGCTGTCTTCTTCACTGTAGAGAATACAAAATAACAATAACTTTTAGGTGACTTTATCACTTTTATCTATCTTGTCACTTGGGTGAAGATACAAACAATGAATGGTATCAGCAAACTTGTGCCTTGAGAGTGACAGCCACAAAGGAGGAAGCATGCTTGTGTGCAGCATGTCCCTCACAACTTCCCTTTCTACGTATTATGTTTAGCCACATTCTTTCACTATGTGTATAAATGTGAATTTTAAGATTAATTTCTAGGGTGGGTGCAATCACTATTGTAAAGTAAACTGCTGTGGCTGTGGAGAATGCAGTATATCAGAGAACATCATGTTACTCCACTAGTCTACCTCTGCCAGGCTGCTACAAAGAGAAAAACCTGTGGCTACCAAAGAACTTGACTTAATGTGTCAGCAGCGTTTCCTGGCTGTGAATCTTCTCCCTTGACCCAAGTACAGGTTGAGACAAGCTGCTGCATGGAGCCTGACAAAAGCTCATCCTCCCATTGCAAGTTAGCCGGTGTATGCTTCAGAGACGGCTGAGGCATCCTGGCAGCGTGACCCTGTGTGAGAGCTTGTGTCAACCCACTACACTCACTAGTCAGGGGATGAAAGGGAGCTTAGCAAATGTCCTTCAGTTTCATCATAGAATTAATTTAATGTTAAAATGGCATGGCATCAATACCACTATGCAAAATTTGTGTTCCGTTAATGCTTCAGTAGGAACAGAGAAATGTTTTTTTAGTGGAAATAGTATTGTTTATTACTACGACTGGGGCTCACCACTAATAGTATTGTTTATTACTACGACTGGGGCTCAAACAGCAAACACATGCCCACCTCCAGCCATGATAAAGGTGACAGCTTGGCTGCTACTCCTGTTTATAGTTTCAGATGCACAGATCATAAAATCTATTTTTGAGTAAAATTTCTTGTCAAGTGCTAGGCGTGCTATGAAGATGAGCATCCTTTTCTTTGCAGCCTCTATATATTCTTGTAACAAATGTTATCCAGGAGCCTTGCCCTGAGTCTACTGGGATTCAGCAGGCTCCTGGAAGTTCATAGCAATGGCAACTCTACATTTGGTAAAAACTACCTTCCACATCACAGCATCAGCTGTTGCAATCTGGGTAGTTCTGGCAAAGTTATGGGTCTTGTTAGTATTTACATACACAAAGTTTCCAGTCATCTCACACTGCAATGCCAAGCGGCAAACTTTCCGCTGAGATGGAGGTTACTGCTAATCAGTTCACATGTGCCTGCCGGGGTCCTCAAAAATTTTTACATTTAACCTTAACAGTAATTGTGCAGAAGAATTTCTTTGCCATGATTTGTGACTGGAATATGTGACACTCTGCTGTGCCACCATGGAAGCCCTCTACTGGTCCACATCCTGTGTTGCGACGTGGTCTGCTGCACTATAGTGACATGTGCACCTTCTGTGATCTCAGGTTTGCTGACAGTATTGTTGTTCTCTGGAAAGCTGAATGAACTGTATGATCCTAGACCTAGGCAATAAAGGCCAGGTAGCTGGTTAAGTTATGAGGTGCCACCTTTCAAGAGGAAGGAAATATGACTGAGATTCAAATTTGCGTCCTTATTAACACAAACAATATAATGATGGAGCCACCTGGCCCCCTTTGGAAAACTCTCACAAGACTACGCCCAAACATCCTGGCCCAGTTGCTCGACCTGCTGGGAAGCAGCTACAATTACCTCCTTAACCTGGTCCCTTTGTGTGGGTTGGCATCACCAAGTGAATGGATGATTTCAGTCTGTCATTATTACTATGGTTAGTTATTACTATTAAAATTCTTACTGTGTAGCTTTCAATGTGTATTTAAATGAATTAAGAATTGAAATTACTCCACAGAAAAGAATCATTCGCATCTGGTAAAAAAGTCTACTTCAACCATGAAAACAAGAGTTACTTGTTGTCACTGTCAGTGACTGAATCCTAGAGATTAATACAGAAGGTGCAACATGAATGAGTTAAGTTATATAGCAGAGTAAAATCTTAGGATAAACTAAGTGGTAAAATTACTCAGACCAAGAAAAACTGAGACGCTAATCTGAAGACCGATGTTGCCACTTAGAGTGACTTTCTGCTGCTCTTTTTACGTTTTTTTAGTTTTGGTGGATCAGGTTCTAAGTCTGGTGCAAGGGTCTGTGGAGGTTCAGTTATGATCCATCCCAGGGTGGGCTGAGAGGTGGCTGGCTTGATGGCCTGGGAGGTGATGGTGCCAGGCAGGTCTGTCACACTCCTGGCAGACACCTTCTTCACCTTCTTAGGAAGAAGCTTGAGGCGCTCCCCTGCTGCCCCAGCCACTGCAGGCAGCCGGTCCATGCTCTTGGAAAGGGACTTGAGAGTGTGTTTGCTGGAGCGTTTGCTTGGGGAGGACAAAACCTTGGCCACTTTCTTTGTGGTGGGGACCACGGCTGGGGACTTGGGCTGCACATACAGGTCACAAGAAGCAGCTGTGGTGATGATACTGAGCCCTGGACTGCTTTGGCTGGCCTGAGGCTCACACACTGAGGACAGAGGGGAGCGAGGAGATAAGGGGCTTTGGCTGGTGGCGTAAAAGCCCTCCTGTGAGGGAGACAGTGGATTACACTTGCGATCGCTGGTTTCAAGACTAGGAAGGTTGTAGAAGGAAGGCTCCTTAGCCTTGAGGCTTGACTCCTCTGTGCTCGAGCTGGAGCTTGGACAAACCTTCAGCTTCTTGGTGCTTGAAGCTAAACCTTTGCTGCGCTGCCGTCTAATTTTTTCAACCTTCTTAACCAGTTTGGGACTCTCAGGGGTGTCAGAGATAGAGAGTTTTACATTGAGGTTTGGTGTGAGGCTGACTGAGGCAGTGAGACTGTGTTTGTTGGAGGTCATCTTACTGCTGGCCATTTTACTTTCTGCAGAGATGTGGCTACTCTCACCCAGGTCAGTAAAGGTTAGGGAACGGGACACCCCTGTCTTGATGGGTGATGGAGCTTTTAATTTCTGAGACTTGGGCTTGCAGCGTGGAGACAGGCCACCAGGGGTCGTGGGTTTCTTGGCACTGGTTGGTCTGGGTCGTGCTGGTCCCTCTGAAGCTTCCCGAGGCTCCTGGTTTTCTGCATCCACAGTAAGGCACCATGAGTGTCGTCGGACCCGCTGGCCACGTGTCCGAGGTAGTCTTGGGGAGGCTGGGGTGCTGGGGGGACCCTGTCTGTTAGGGCCCAGTCTAGGGCCACTTGCTGCTGCTCGAGCTCCAGTGATGCGTTCAACACTTAGCTTGTTGGAGGTGCGGGACGTGTAGGCACGGGGGATTTGCTGGCCAGCTAGCTGATTTCGGGGGGAGAGGGCGGAGGAAGTGAGGAAGTGGTGGAGCCATGTTCGAACCCCAGTCAGACTACCATACTGGGACTGGGGCACCCGGGACCACTCACTGCCACCGTTCACCAGGTCTAGCAGACTCACACCCAGCTGCCGCCCACACTGAAACAAGATTCATTACATGAATACAGTTTTCTCTTCAGACATAAACATATGATAAAAATTCTAATGGCTAATAACTCCCCTACTTACAAAGAGACAAAAGCATTTTATCTATAACAAGCACAGATGAAAAAAAAAAAAAAAAAAAAAAAAAAAAATAGAACAACACTTGGGATGAGATGGGGACAAAACAACAGGACTGAGGAGCACATTCACTCTGGTTCCTTGGTTCATTCTAGTGACAAGTTTGCCCTCCACTGAAGTGAGAGACAAAATGGATCACATTAGCAGAGGGTTTCTAAAGCCATGGTCATGTTCACATGTCTGGAAATATTATATTTTTTTGTGTTTTGTCAATATTTGCATTGTAACTGATTCTTATATTAGAAATAAATATGAATACAGTTGTATCTCAGCATCCCCAGATTTAACATCCATAGTTATATTTATTGGCAAGGAAGTCCATACATAGTGACCCCTTGACTGCAGATTTCCTTCAAGAAGACATCAAGTTTTTTTTTTTTTAAATTTTTTTTTTACGTTGATTGCCTATTGCGCCGGCAGGCATCTTCCCGGTGGGGCCTGATGGTCGGCCCAAGGCTTCTTCCAGGTGGGGCCTGATGGTTGGCCCAAGGCTTCTTCCAGGTGGGGCCTGATGGTTGGCCCAAGGCTTCTTCCAGGTGGGGCCTGATGGTCGGCCCAGCCCGTTCTGGCGCAGGCGAGTGTTTATAGTGGCGCCATCTTGCATTGGCTCATGCTGCCCCCCAGAACTCGTTCTTGATTCACTTGGACGGCTTCCTCTAGAGTCCGGGTTGATGGGTGGTCTTCAGGACAGCATGTGGGTAGTTTTAAGCCACTCGGCGGTGACTGAAAAATCCGAGTGGTAGCGTGGGGATTCGAACCCGCGTCGTCCATCACGCGGTGAATGTGGGTCCAGTACGCTACCACCTACGCCACCGCCTACTACAGGAATGGAACAAAAAGTGGCTGCTACAATTCAATGAAGAAAAATGTAAAGTCCTGCACCTTGGGAGGGGATATCCAGCATACCAATACCACAAGGGAAACACTCCATTATCCACCACAGAGGCAGAGAAAGACCTGGGAGTATATGTTACCAGGCTACCAGTCTGTTCATGTGTGTGGCGAGGACGTTGAGACCTTAGAAAGTTTCATGTATCTTGGTAGCGTAGTTCATAACAATGGTGAGTCTGGCCAGGAAGTCTTATGGCAAATTGGCCTGGCCCACGGTGTTATGGACTCGCTCAACATGAGTATATGGTGTTGTCGATACCTGTGTAGAAGGACAAAGATCCGGGTCTTCAAGTCCCTTGTGCTCCCTGTCTTACTCTATGGTTGTGAGACATGGACACTAAATGGGGACCTGGAGAGGCGGATTGATGCCTTTGGTAATAAATGTCTACGCAGAATCATAGGATATCACTGGAATGACTTTGCGTCAAACTGGCGACTACTCCGTGAGACTGATTCGACACATATTACCTGCATAGTCCGTCATTGCCAACTCCGGCTATACGGGCACGTGGCACGTCACCCTGAAGCTGATCCTGCTCATCGGGTTGTCTTTGTAAGAGACAATCCTGAGTGGAGGAGGCCAAAGAGAAAGTTGGAAAGTTTTGTTTAGCCGGCGCAACATCTATGGTCACATGCCGTAAAGAGACAGAAGGGGAAGGAATTATATGAGAAGGGAACAGATCCCAGGAGACGGGACACAACCCCCGATTAATACCTGGTACCCATTCACTGTTGGGTGGACAGGGGCGTAGGGTATCAGAAAAGCCGCCCAAATTTTTCCACTCTGCCTGGGAATCGAACCTGGGCTCTCTCGGTTGTGAGCCGAGTGTGCTAACCACTGCACCACGAAGCCCCGTGAGACCAAGGGGACACCCATGGAGTTCGTGGCTTCAGCAAGTCGATAGATCCTGCCGGGAGGTACTTGGGTTGGGAAGGGGGCCTGCATGGAGACTTGCCCGGGGGGCCCCCCGGGCTTGGCATCGTAGGGTGGGCGAGGCGAGGCGCCCCCTGGCGTATGCCCCCACTGATTGATTACCAGTGAAAACCAAGTCCGTGCCAATCGCAGCGGACGGGTTAACAAGTTAAAGATTTGAGTTTTTTTAGCACTTTACTGGCTCACGGCACACCACACCACCACCACGTGCACCTTCCTTCCCACAGTGACCATGCTTAAGGTTTCTGTGAGGCTCAAACAAGATCACCTTACTAGAAATTCCATTTTAGTGAAAATAATTCCCTTGTAACTCCCCAAGTACTCCTAACCAGACTGCAGTAAAACCCTTAGTTACTGGCAACCAACAGGGATTCAGAAGTGCTGGATGTGGAAATTTTGGATACTTGGGGTATATTCCGGAAGTCCCTGAGTAATTTAGTAATTTTATCAAACCAAACATGTTTACACAGGTACTATCCACTCAGCAATGCATCTCCTGACGACAAGTAGGTATATGTATGTATGTATGTATGTATGCATAATTCTCTGTTCCTCTGACTAAACTACCCTGCTTTCCTGCCTTCATTCCTTTCTTCTCCTCATCCTTTGAAAGTACACTTGTTCTTGGTCTGGGTCGAGTCTCTCATCGTTGACTATGGCGTGGCCTGAAATATTGCATTTCACATGCACACACACACACATGCACATACACATGCATGCATGCACACATGTAAGCACACAAACACACACACACACACACACACACACACACACAGTATATTAACAAATGGCCAATTCGGATTCAGAGGAGGACGGTCTTGTGTAACTAATCTGATCAGCTTCTATTCAAGAGTAATTGATATAATACAGGAAAGAGACGGTTGGGCAGATTGTGTGTATCTGGACTTAAAGAAGGCGTTTGATGAAGTACCACACAAGTGATTAATATGGAGACTTAATCATGTTGGAGGTCTGGGTGGTTCAATATTGGATTGGATTGTGGACTTTTTGATGGAGAGAAATGAGAACAATAATTAAGAATAATAAATCAAGCTGGATGGAAGTGACGAGTGGAGTCCCCCAAGGATCGGTGCTGGGTCCGATTATGTTTGTAATATATATTAATGACATGACAGAAGGGGTGACAAGCTATATGAATATGTTTGCTGATGATGCTAAAATAATGAGGAGGGTGGCTAATGAAGAAGACTGTGTAGCCCTGAGCCAAGACCTCGATAGAGTAAGCGAATGGTCACGCAAATGGGAAATGACATTCAATACAGAGAAGTGTAGCGTGATGGAGTTTGGTAAGAGCAGTAGACGAATATCGGGGAACTACTCTCTGAGTAATGAAAGAATCATGAAAAAAAATGAAGAAAAAGATCTGGGAGTGATCATAACAGACAAGTTATCCTTTGGAAAACATATAGACCGGATAACTGGGGAAACATACAATCTTCTTAGAAACATAAAAGCAGCATTTACATATTTAGATGAAGAAATGGTGAAGAAACTAATAACATCGATGATACGTCCAAGACTGGAATATGCAGCATTAGTGTGGTCACCTAGATTGAAGAAAGAAATTAGAAAGTTGGAAAGAATACAAAGAGCAGCGACTAAATTACCGGAAACTCTGAGAGAACATACTTATAAAGAAAGACTGGAGAAATTGGGACTAACATCACTGGAGAGCAGAAGAGAGAGAGGGGACCTAATAGCATTGTACAGGATACAAGAGGGATTGGAGAAATTGGATAGGGAAGACCTAGTGGTACGTGACAGAAGTGTGACAAGAAGCAATGGTAAGAAATTGAAGAAGAGTGACAGTAGGAGAGGCATCAAGAAGTAGTTTTCCATACAGAAGCATAACAACATGGAACGGACTTGACGAGGAGACTGTGTGTGCAAAAATGATTCATGAATTTAAAGACAAACTGGATAATAAGCGTTATGGAGACGGGACAACACAAGCCTAGTGTACAGCTCTTTTCCTGTATTTCACAACTAGGTAAATACACACGAAAAGGATACTGTTGAAAAGTGTAAGGAGGAACCTAAATTGTTTTATAGATTTATGAATGGAAAAATCAAAGCAAAGGAAAAAATAGAAAGACTGAAAGATGGAAGTAAGATAATTGAAGATCCTAATGATATGTCTGAGCTACTAAACGAGAAGGTTCAACAAGTTTTTACAGAAGAATAAAAACTTAATGAACCACAAGATGACAAGATGAATGTTCACATGGATGAAGTAGTAGTAACTAAAGAAGAGATATATAAACTAATGGAGGAGCTGGAAGAGAGGAAAGCAATAGGACCAGATGGAGTTTCAGGTTTTATTTTGAAAGAATGCAGAAATCAGCTTTAGTTTTATGAGTGCATCAAACTAATCAAAATAGGAAGGAAATACATAACTATTTATAACTGCCACAGCCAGGCGGGGCTTGCCATTCTCCATGCGGTACTCACGTCTTCAAATACAGCTGGTGTGTACTTGGGAGGGGTGTTGAGAGGACCTGGAGGAGACTTCTTATGATCTAACGGTGATGGTGGGGTCGGGTTATGAGTTCGGCCAGTGTTGTAATTGCACTCGAGGGTGTAGGAGCGAAGAAGTCCAGTGGCCCTCATGATGGCAACCCTGCCAGAGCCTTCCTTACTCATGCCGTCCCTGCGGTCCCTGACAGGAGGGAAAAAATGTTAGCATGCTCCTGGCACTCACAGGGGGCTAGTCAGCTGAATTTTTCACAAAGGCGACACACTCCTGCATACACACGAGGTCAAATGTGGCATAACCTGAGGGAAGTGATAGTTGCTATGATGCTACCACAGGTAAAATATGTGACTGGTGTCATTCCTGCACCTGAAGATAAATATATATTTTGGAAAAATAACAGTTGATACATAATGAAAGGCTGGAAGAAAAGTTGATTATGTTGTGCAAAGTGGACAGAAAAGAGCTCTGTAAGAACTGATGGGGAAAAAATTATACAAAAGACCTGTATGGCATAAAATAAACTGCAGATAGTGGCTGCAAATGACTGGGTCATGAAGTTTTCCTGACAAAATAAAAAAGGAAAATAAGATATAATATTGGTTCATAGGTTTATTTCATTATTAAGTATTATGTCCACTGGCTTTGACTCATCCACTTTGGCAAATTTTAAGCCATGAATGGCTGAGAAACAGCAACATATGGAATAACTATGAGGGCAGCAAAACAGCACAGGGTGTGCATCAGCATGCTCCTCTTGTGCCCATGCAGTGTACTCATAAATCATGTCACCCGGTACAAAGTCAACTCATTTGTGACGGCTGGGATCCAGCTCTGAGGCGCCTGCTGTCAACTCACGTGGCTTACTTTTTTCTTTTTTAATATTTTTTTTTGTTTGTTTCAGCCTATGGCACCGGTAGGCTTTTTTGGTGGGGTCTGATGGTCGGCCCCAGCCCATTATGGTGCAGGCAAGTGTTTATAGTGGCGCCATCTTGCTTGGCTCATGCTGCCCCCCGGAGTGCATCTTTGAGCCTCTCCTTAGAGAGAATCTAGAGTCCAGGTTGATAGGTGGTCTTCAGGACAGCATGTGGGTAGTCTTAGGCCACTCAGCAGTGACTGAACAATCCCAGCTGATTGCCACATGTCCCCATGACTTCCAGTTTACTCAAATTTGGGGTCACACGTGTTGGACAATGCTGGCCGTACCGAACCAGTGACATTAAACAAGTTCGACAGAAATGGCCATGCTGAAGCACATGGGTTAAGGGGACAGTTAACATTTATTTTAGGTGAATATTTTAGAAAAAAAAAAAAAAAACTAAGTAAACCATGTAGACTGCACCCTTGTGGCAAGCCTTACCCTGAGTATTTTCATGAAAAAAGCAGAAATATACCTTCCTCATGTATGTGACAAGTATCAAAATCACTGCACCAGGCATGATGCATCATAAAATAATAAAATCATGAACATGTGTCAGTGTTATCATGTATTTGGAAGAGTCTTGCATGTTTCTCTGTGCGGTGGCTGCCTGAACTGCCCGGCTGGTGACTGACTCATTGACAAGTCCCACTAGTCATCCAGCTTTCAAGGAAAGAGGATGCATGATTGGCCTGCAACAGTGCCAAACAAAAGATCTTTACAGGGAGCAATGACACAATGTGCTATAAAAGCCCGGAGAAGCATGGCGGTGAGAGTCACACAGCCACACAAAGCCTCCACCACTGAAATCTTACTGTCAGCCTCACCACTCCCTCACTCCTGCTTCCCATGCAGCTGCCTGCTATGCCTACAGTGGTGTAATTTCATAATTTTAGACAGGAGAAGGCTGTCATGCTGACGATGCCTAGACCAAACTCTCTTAACCCCCTTTGGCCACAAAAGTTTTCTCAGGAGATCCCCCTGAATGCAAAAGTCAGCGGAAAATGAACTTTGAAATTGAGAAAACGTCATAAAAGGTGTTTTATAGAAAATTTTCTGTTGCTCCCTGCTGTGAAATCTGTTTCTTTCTAGGTTGTTGCATTTGGCTGAAATTCCAAGATTCCCCCCAAATTCCAAGTTTTTACTGGTGTGACATACAGAAAAAATTATTGAAGAAAAGTTGCTTATTTTATCACGATGGAGTCTGTAAAATATAGTTTATAATCTTTTACATGGAAATTTACTGCCTACAGAGAGCCAAAGTTCCAGTGAAAAAAAAAAAAAAAAAAAAAAAAATTGTAAATTTTATTTTTTTTCATTTTGGAATGAATCTCATTGAATAAAAGTTGTAGGAAAGCATCCTTATAACTCTACTGAGGAATCAGATTTTTATTTGGACTGACTGTTTGGCTGGAATTCCATGATTCCCCCAAATTCTAACTTTTTACTGGTGTGACGTGCAGGAAAATTTATTGAAGTTGCCCATTTCATCACCGAGTGTGAAAAATATAGTTTATAATCTTTTAGCCAGAAATTTACTGCCAACAGAGAGCCAAAGTTGCAGTGAAACTTGAAAAATTATTTTTGTAAATTTTTGTAGTTTTTTCATTCTAGAATGAATTTCACTGAAGAAAACGTATAACTCAACTGCGAAATCAGATTATGATTTGGACAGACCGTTTGGCTGGAATTCCATGATTCCCCCCAAAATCCAACTTCCTGCTTCCCACTCCTCTGAACACTCCTGTGAACAAGATATTGGTTCATCTAGAACATCAGGTATGTCAGTGGAGGTTTCGAGACTACGCTCAGCACGCACACAACAAGCAGAAACTAAAGGAAGACCGCCGAAACGGGACGGCTGAAGGAACATAATCGTTCTGCAGACACCACGATGTGTAAGCAGGAACTGTAGACTATTTTTAGCATGGAGTGGTGGTAAGGGACAAAAGAGGTGCCAGTTAGTCACTTAGCATTGACAGAGACCTAGTTACCGGATAGCTTCTCGCTCTCCGGTGCTGGCATCATGCTTGTTGCCCACATCTGATAGAACTACGGATATGATATCGTCTGACAGAACTGTGGAGTGCTGCTATGGCGGCAGACCAGGGCCTGAAACCTCATCAATGGTAAACGGTAAACTATATGATGCCAGCGTCATCATCGTCATTATGGGGGGTAGAAAAAATCAGTGAAGAACAAGGAGGCTTCAGGAAGGGAAGGGGATGTGTGGATCAGATATTTGCCTTCAGGATGGTAGTAGAAAAACTAATAGCAAAAGGAAAGAAACTATACGCTGCCTTCATGGATTTGGAAAAAGCTTATGACAGAGTCGATTGGATTTCATTGTGGGATGTTTAAAAGATTTATGGTGTGGGAGGAAAACTGCTTAGTGCAATAAAGTCTTTCTATGAGGATGCATCTGCATGTGTCAAAATTACTGGAGAAACAAGTGAACATTTTGAGATAAAAGTGGGCTTAAGACAAGGGTGTGTCATGTCACCATGGTTATTCAATATTTATATGGATGGTGTTATTAGAAAAATTAAGGGCAAAGTTGGAGAAGTTGGAGTAAGACTGTTTGATGAGGGAAGGAAGTGGGTACTGAATTTGATACTGTTTGCTGATGACACGGTGCTCATTGCAGAAAATAAAAGTGACCTACAAAATTTGGTCAGTGTTTTTGATAGTGTTTGTACCAGGAGAAAGCTGAAAGTAAATGTCAACAAAAGTAAAGTGATGGTTTGTGAGCGAAGTAGAAGTGAGGTTGTAGATTTTGTATGCCCATATAGAGTGGGAATTGAATGTGAAAAAGAATGCAAAATAATTTTGAATGGTGAAGAAATGGAGGAGGTCAATGAGTTTAAGTACCTTGGATCAGTTATGTGTAAGCATGGTGGTATGGAGGGAGAGATAAGAGAAAGGGCATTGCAAGGAAGAAGGGTACGTGGTAGGGTCTTTGGGACGAATCATGAATGCCAGAAGTGTGAGCATGGAGGTAAAGAGGGATTTGAGAAATACAGTAATAGTACCAACCCTCACATGTGCAAGTGAAATGTGGGCCTGGAATGAAAGTCAGAGGTCTAGAGTGCAGGCAGTGGAAATGAGTTCTTTGAGGAGTGCTTGTGGTGTGAGTAGAATGGATGGAATGAGTAATGAAAGTGTGTACGAGCATTTTGGAATGTGTCACATGGGTGAAGGGAAGAAGTGTGGAGTGGTGGAAGAAGTGAAGGTACAGACTTTAAAGTGGTTTGGCCACATGGAGCGAATGGAGGAGAGTAAGATGACCAGAAGGGTGTATGTGAGTGAGATAGAGGGAGGGAATGCTAGAGGACGACCTCCAGTGAAATGGAGGAATAGGGTGCAAGAGTACGTTAGGGAGAGGGGGGAAAGATCTTTGAGAAACTTTGAGCAGGCAAGGAGGGAGTGTCTGGACAGAAAAAGTTGGAAGCTCTTCTGCCGGGGCCATCCCCTGGTGGGAGCTCCTAGGAGCAGGCGTTGATGAAATGATGATGATGCTCTATTTCTTTGGATCAGGCTCAAGAAAGAGAAAAGAAAAGGATGGCTTGGCACATACATACCAAAGTCACAGAATAGAGCTTCAATGCATGTTAATTGCCTTGGAAAACAAACAAACAAAAAGTTAAAAACCTTTGAGAAAACAATAAATTAGGAAAATGTTTGGGAGCACTGTTCTTTCCCTTTAAGGGGGACGACTACGGGGTGTCCTCCTGCGCATATGGTACGTCCAACAGCTTTGAAATCTTAGTATGTTGTTTGTTACTGTAAAGGTATGTTATTCTGTGAATTTCATCAAATTCGGGTGAAGTTTAGGAGAGACTCAAACAAAGCGTATTTTTCGTTTTTTTGTTTCACAGGCTTTATTTTTCAGTTAATCGGTTTGAAAAAAATACCATAAAAACTTTGTTTACCTATCTACATTTTGTTGGAAGTAACTTTTTGATTTTTTGTTTTGTCTTCGAAGAAAAAAAATTACAATCTTTTGTCAATTATTATTTTCTCCTCTCTGTGTCCCGTTTTCTTTTGACATTATTGAAAATCTATTTCCAACAAAAAATTGCCCTTTAGTTGTAGTTTCAACTGATACCTAACAAAAGTGGATCAGGCTTTTTACCGATTTTGTGAAATTATTTTAAGTTTTAAAAACTAATTTTCGAGATATTGGCTCCTGAAGTTTTTTTTTACATTTCATTCCTGTCTTGCCATTTGCATTAATTTGATTGGCATGAAATTTTCACATATTATTGTATATCTCTTGTTGACTTACTGGAGAACGATCAGGCATCTGGGCCCGCTGCACTCCTGCGTAGCGCGAGTGCCGCGGGAGTGCCTCACGGGAGTGCCTTGCTTCTACGCTACTCTCTTGCTTGTTTTCTGAGGTTTGGCTGCTCCATAAGCCCTCTTGATGTTGATGACTCTTTTTCTGGTTGCCTTGCGTTTGTACATCATTTGTAAGGAGTTTTTTTTTGGCTGGAGAGGAGAGAAAAGCATGACATACTCTTCCCGTCTGTGTCTCGCTTGGCACTGGCGTGGTGGCACCTCTCTTCCTCCCCTGCCTCTCCACGCGAAGAAGAGAGGATGACAGATGACAAAATTTACGAATAAAATATTCTAATGCAATTTTTACATATATACGAATGATACCGCATATGTTGACATGAGTGTCTTATGATGTGCATGTCCGACTATGACGCAAAAGCCCCCCCAGGGGGGAGGGGGTTTAATTTTACGAAAACAAACCTCACCACGGTAATTTAGGGTTTCCCAGCCATGCTGAGCGAAAAACATGCTCTCGTCCGATTTTAAATATATTCGTCAAAAAATACTCCGTAGTCGCCTCCCTTAAATGGCCTGTATTTCAACGTGTTATCATTTAATCTTGATCCTTTATGTGTTTCGCTGATGACGTACCCTTCAAAGAGTATCAAAACAGAGATCTTTAATTAAAGGATAATGCAAATAGTTTGATAAGCTTTCAAGGGGACGTGATTATAGAGTGGTTCAGTGAAAACAAAACAAAAATTTGAACCTTAAAGTATAAAGAATATTCAAAATCTTCTTTGATGAATTGAAAGCATGCATTAACCTAATGTTATGCATATTTGTTTAGAAGAATGGCTAGAAGATAGCCGAACTTATTGCAAGTATGTATTTTTTTATAAATTGTTGTTCACATTTTCTCAAAAACTTTAAATTGAATCCACCCTGAATTTATAACAACCTGTCAAAATGATTATCAATGGCCCAATAGAATAAAACAGTGTAAAACATGACTGAGTCTCTCAGGCATCATGCTATCTCAAAGTTTTGGTAAAGTCTTTGCGCTTCATTTTCTGCCTCCACACTGTGATGCTCTCAGCTGCTTGGCTGGCAAGGTGCTGCAGATGATATGCTTTCTCTTCATCTGGCTCTACCACCACCTATGAATCAGGACTGGAGAATTACCTGGCCACTACAGAAGTTTAATATTATGATCATCAATCAATTTGATAACCTTCCTTCTTTCCTAGATAGTGAGAGGGGACAATAGAGGCCTAAATCAGGGAAAAAGAAGAAAGAATGGCAATTCTCTATCGTCAAAAAGAAAAATATCTTCATCTCACTCCAGCATCTCTTGGCTGAGGGCAGCGCTCGCACACAAATATAAAGATGAGGGAAAACACATTTTTTCATAAAGACACCACCCATATGGTGCAATCTAAAGCAGAACCTCATCTATCCGGCACTAACGGGGGGAAGCTCGTGCCGGATAACCCATTCTACTGTTGTTTTGAGACTTACTCCAATAGAACTGCCAAAACTCATAGATAGTGGAGGCTGAACAGCCGAATTCCTCCGTCAGACTATGGCAGGACTCGTGTTTTTCAAATCTCTGGCAGATCTCCAACTTCTGCTTCAAGGTAAGTGCCTTGTGCTTCCTCTTCTCAGTAACTTGGGCATGTTTCTACTGAATAACAACAGGCCCAGCGGTCCAGCAATAACAGTGAAAGGCAGGTCTTGATACAGTGGCTCAACACTCTGGCCTATGGGGGGTAGGTAAATGCGTCGGTGATGCCACATAGTTGCCAACTCCGCTTTGGCAGCCCTGGCGTAAACAACAAGTGGTGCCATTCTAGCGATTTTCCCGCTATATCTAGAGATTTGGGGTAATGATCTAGCAGGGAAATATGCCATTTAGTGGCTACCGTTTTAGTGAAAATGCCTTTTAAGGCAATTTTGGATGGTATGATTATTGTGTTATTTAAAATCTTGCGATTTGCGGCTCTGATCTAGCGATTTTAAAGGGTGAATCTAGCGGGACTGAAATTTTTTTCAATGACAACACTGTAAACATTGGAAGATCAGATTCGTGCCGTTGTTTTAGATGCTGGATAAATGAGGTTCTACTGTATCTATCTATCTATCTATCTATCTATATCCCCGACACACTGTTCCCTCATGGGAACTTCCCTCCAAAGGGTGGCTGCAGTAGAAGTGTCTCCATCTCTCCCTGCTTCTTCCAACTCTCTCGTTCACAGGTGGCCTTCCCCTGATGCCCCCTTCCTCAATCCTTCCCTCATACACTCTCTTCACAAATTCATTCTTGCTCATTCTCATCACGAGTCCAAACCATCTCAGTGCACCACACCTCACCCACTTGACCACTCCACTATCCATTCCCTTCACTGTCACACTCATACCAAACCTCTCATACACACTTTCATTACTTTCTCCATCCCATCCTGAAACTGAAACACCTCATGCACCTCCTATATAACTCATCTCCACTGCACGTATTCCCGATTGCTGTGCTGCATTCCATGTCCACGTCTCTGACATATGGTGGAATCTACTCCCATTTAGTGTATTATAGACCAAAACAATTAGAGACTGCTGCTGATCTCAAAATTAGGCCAAAATTCATATGACGTTCCAGTTCGTCAACCAGACTGAGTCCATTACATTCAGGGTGTTCCAGAACATCACCCGGAACCATGGATCACCATGTATATCACAATTAGGTAAATGCAACTACATAAATGAACAAACACACACACACACACACGGTACCGTGATGAATTACTGCTACCGATACCGATCATTATTTTTTTGAAGAAAAAAACGAATACATAAGCGATCGCATGATTGCTTTTAATTTTTAAAAAGTTTTTAATCTACGATACCTACCGATACCGAGATCTGAAAAAAAAAAATCATCTCTACGACCGACGATCCGATTGGGGCTCGCTACGACTACCGATATAGTGGGTAGATTTTTTTCTACAAATTCAGCTCTTTAGAAAGCTCATCATGTGTGACAAACTTGCTGAGCTTTACTCAAGAGTGACGGACAAGCTACTAAAGAGAGATGAGAACCGAACGTGGTTAAGGACTCAGGAATGGATGGGAAACGGTGGAAGCGGAGTGCCCCAGGGGTGTTTTTGCACCAGTACTCTTCCTAGTAATGATATGCCAGAATAACAGCTACATGAGCCTGTTCGCAGATGATGCCAAACTGCAAAGATAAATACACTGGTTTAATGCAAGATGTGCTAAGGCAAAAGAAAAAAAGAGACAAAGCATGAAAGAGATTGAAAAGAAATAAAAACCAAAGGAATAAAGAAGATTTTAAGATAATGAGAAATGAATACGAGAAATAAGGAGAGAAGAAGAGAAAGGATATGAAAAGGATATTGTCGAAAAGTGCAAGGAAGAACCTAAACTGTTTTATAGATTCATAAATGGAAAAATCAAACCAAGGGAAACAATAGAAAGACTGAGTGATGGGAATATGATTATCAAAGATCCTAAAGACATGACTGAGCTACTAAACAAAAGGTTCCAGCAAGTTTTTACAAAGGAATCACAATTCAACGAACCACAAGATAACAAGATAAATGTTCATATGGAACAAGTCATAGTAACTAAAGAGGAGATATATAAAATGATGGGGAGCTGGAAGAGAGGAAAGCAGTAGGACCGGATGGAGTCTCAGGTTATATATTGAAAGAATGCAGAAATCAGCTGGTTGGACTGGTATATGATATCATAAAATGCTCAATGACAACTGGTAAAGTAGCAAAGGAGTGGCGGAGGGCTGAAGTGGTCCCTATGGAGAAAAGTGGAAAAAAGGAAGAACCCCTGAACTACAGACCTGATCATTGACCAGTGTAGTATGTAAACTATGTGAGAAAGTGATAAAGAAACAATGGATGAGATTTTTAGAAGAGCATAATATAATCACAAGTTAACAATATGGCTTTAGAAAAGGGCGCTCATGTGTGACAAACTTACTGAGCTTTTACTCAAGAGTGACAGACATAATACAGGAGAGGGACGGATGGGTTGATTGTGTTTACTTGGACCTGAAGAAGGCGTTCGACAAAGTTCCACATACAAGACTACTATGGAAGCTGGAGAATAAAGGAGGACTGAAAGGGAAAATGATGAACTGGATGGAAAGCTACTTAAGGGGAAGAGAGAACAGTGGTAGAGGACATGAAATCAAAATGGAGAATTGTAGATAGTGGAGTGCCTCAAGGATCGGTATTGGCACCAATACTTTTCCTGGTATATATAAATGATATGCCAGAGGGAGTAAACAGTTATATGAGCCTGTTTGCAAATGATGCAAAACTGCTAAGACCTATAAGAAACAGTAAAGACTGTGAAATTCTGCAAGATGACCTGAACAAGATTTGAGAATGGAGTATGAAATGGGATATGGAATTTGATGAGAAGTAATGTCATGTAATGGAAATGGGAAAGAGTGAAGGGAGACCAAAATGGACATATAGAATGGGAGATGGAGAAATATTAAAGAAAGTTCAAGAAGAGAGAGATCTGGGAGTGACAATACAAGATAATCAACAGCCTGAGAGTCATGTTAATAGGATATTCGGTGATACGTATAAAATGGTAAGAATTATAGAATTAGCATTCCACTACATCAGTTCTCTTAAAGTGGTGTCCATGGGACCCGACATGGATAAGGATATGATGAAAAAGTTAATAACCACTATGATTAGACCAAAATTGGAATATGCAGAGGCGGTGTGGTCTCCCCATAAGAAGAAGCATAAAAAAACTAGAAAGAATACAAAGGAAGGCAACAAAAATGGTTCCAGGACTGGAGGGATTGACATATGAGGAAAGATTAAAGGAAATGGACCTGCCAACACTGGAACAAAGAAGAGAAAGGGGAGACCTAATACAAATATATAAATTATTGACAAAATGGAAGTAGACAATGAGGAGTTAGAAAGAGAAGGAAGAAACACCAACAACACACGAGGACACAGTAAAAAATTGAGGAAAGGAAGATGCTTGAGAGACGTAAAGAAATATTGTTTCCTGCAAAGAAACATAGAGGTTTGGAACAGACTAAGTGAGGATGTAGTATTGGCAAAGTGTGCACACTTTTAAGGAAAAGCTGGACAAATACAGATATGGAGACAGGACCACACGAGCGTAAGACTAGGCCCTGTAAAACTACAACTATGTAAATACACACACACACACACACACACACACACACACACCGCTGCCGACCGCCGCTGCGAGTGGATGTGGGAAGA
The DNA here is from genome assembly GCF_024679095.1 of Eriocheir sinensis. Lineage (NCBI taxonomy): Eukaryota > Metazoa > Arthropoda > Malacostraca > Decapoda > Varunidae > Eriocheir > Eriocheir sinensis. The sequence continues at coordinate 2,987,623 of NC_066521.1, read as the reverse complement.
GGAAGCAAAGGACAGCAATCTATTTGTCAGTCAAAAGGGTCCAAGAACAGGTAAGTCAATTGAGTCCCGTCTCCTGGGAGTTCAGGAATTGAGAGGATATGAGAGAGTGAGAAGCGATATGTAAAACGGGGAGGAGAAGGAGAGGAAGGAGATTGAACGGAGAAAAAACAAACATCCAAGATGGCGGACCCTCTGACCGAGTCCCTGGGGCCTAAACAACAGAAAGAAGAATCTTTGGAGTGTTTTGAGGGCTTCACACAAACATCAGTAATGGAACCGGTACAGTGGAAAAGAATAAACAAAGTGGAGGAGGATTGTGACAGAATAGTAGTAGAAATGAGGAAGTTGAGAGAGGAGTTTAGGGAAGTGATTCAGGCGCTGGACGAGGTTAAAAAGAGAGATGATGAGGCAAGGAGAAGAGACGAAGAAAATGGTAGAGAACTTGAGGGAAGAAAAACTAAATTGACTAAGGAACAGCTGGGAAGACAAAAATCTGAATTCCATCACATTTCACTTTCTGATATTAAATTCCATTTCCCACCAACGACTCCATTCCCATATCCTGTCCAGGTTATGTTGCAGTGCTTGACAGTCCTCTTCACTTCCAATCCTCCTCAGCAACTCAGCATCATCAGCAAACAAACTCATATAGGTAGCTGCTCACTCCCTCTGCCATGTCATTGATGTAGATTGCAAACATGACCAGAGACAGCACCGACCCCTGTGGGACTCCACTGATCACTTTTCCCCACAAGGACCTCACACCCCCAATCACTGTTCACATTTCCCAATTTTCCAAATAGTCCTTCATCCACCTCAAGAGTCCTCCTCCCAGTCCTCCAACTCCAGTGTTGCCAAATTATCGTACTCAAAACATCGCATTTATCAGTTCCAGGCCACAAAACTTTCCTACCCACACAGATAACGAAATTTCAGTTAAAGTTCTTGTTAAATGCATAACTTATTGGCGTTTGTTTGCGATAGCTGTGACTCAGAACTGGAAAATACGATATGTGCTGAGTGGCTGAATATGATAATTTGGTAACCCTGGTCGCTCCTCTCCCATATCCCACAACTGGGTAAATATAACTGGGTGAACAGAACTAAGTAGACACACAACTCACTTGAGGTACATGTTCCTTTCAGAGAAGTTACATGCTGAGAAGTCAAAGTTGGGGCAGTTGATGCCAAGAAGTTTAGGGAAGAGCATGTTCTCCACCATCACCGCTGGGTCCTCATACCAGTTCCCGTAGATGAAGATACCTGAGGGAAAGACATTTTCTTAGCATTTGGATTTAGTTTTATGCCAGTCTTTTGGCACTGCAATACACTCTAATAATGCACTCAGAAGATGACACATATAAAGTCTAATGTAGGAATAAAATATGTATAAATGTGGCTGTAAAGAATGTTTACCTGAAAAAGAAAAGATTAAAACTATCTGTGACTGTCCAATACAAGATATTTTGGGTATACATATCTATCTATCTATCTATCCGTCTATATCATTTTTTAGGTGCTACCTGTGGCACTGGTAGGCTCTCTTGAGGGGCCTCTTGGACGGTCCCAGCCCATTAGTGGCAGAGGCGAGTTATGCTAAATAAAACTATTATTATTATTATTATTATTATTATTATTATTATTATTATTATTACTATTATTATAATTATTATTATTATTATATACAGTGCTCCCTCATTACTGACAGGGGTTAGGTTCCTGAAATACCAGTCGATACCTAAAACCGTCGATACTGATTTTTGTCAAGTCACGTAACCTCCTGTTTATTTTTTTCTATCCCACCAACCACTTGTATGTTCTGAGCAACTTACTTGAAATATTTCTTAGATATAAATTTGTTTGGTAATAGAAACAACTTAATACTGAAACAAAAATACTTTTATCGACCGTGCCGGTGCCCTGCCGACTCACCCAGGCTCAACAAGCAATGGCCGCCGCATCATCATCACTGTCAATCTCTACCCACACCTTGGCCTTTTAGCTTTCTTCTCTCCACTTGGAAGATCACAAGGGCGGTTAGGAGTCATGACGATGAGTAGGACGAAGGACGACAACGTAGCTGTAGCCGTGAACATTGTCGGAACGACAGACACACGTGGACTGATGCTAGCTTGTCGGAATGTTGGGACGTGTGGCCAGTGACGCCTGGTGGGTGGTGCGGAAACTAGCTAGGAGGCAGCAAATACAATTTTTACTTTTTAGCATCAGATAAAACTCGCCTATAATCAAAACTGTCTTAAAAAAATCTGTCAATAATGAGGGAGCACTGTACATAGTTAGGTATTAACACATTTACCACGTCTGAGCTTCCCGCTGCCTCCTCCCTGTCATGTTTGGTTCAACTTGGTGCAGCCTCAATACCACGTGAACCACCGACTCGAGAGGTGTGTAGCTTCATTCTGGTTATGATCTGCCACTGAGACAATAAAACTCGTGCTCCTCCTGTGGTACGCTACGCCGTGGACCTGTTCTTCATTCATCACACTGTGTAGTGCGCCACATGTGGAGCACACTACTTGTTGATTCATTACAAGATATAGTCTATCTTATGAGATCTTGTGACACTTTATTCTTAATACACTCGGCCCTCGATTTAACGGATTAAAAGGGGGGAAGGGTGGTCCGTTGCTTAAAAAAGTCCGTTGCTTGAAAATATGGTTTTGACGTTTCTAAAGCCGGTGTCACACCAGACAAATCTACCCAGCCTCCCTTCTAGCTCGGAACAAATTTTTTCTCATGATCCGGGTGGCCAGGCACGTGTGTGCGAGCGGCCCTGGCCGCGCGCCGGGCTGATGATGGTGGTGGTAATGATGGGTGTCGGTGGCGTGGCCCCTGCATTGGCGCCGCCCGGGCGGTGCTTTCGTTGGGGCCCATGTATTTACCTAGTTGTAGTTTTACAGGGCCTGGGCTTACGCTCGTGTGGTCCCGTCTCCGTATCTGTGTGTGTGTGTGTGTGTGTGTGTGGCTGTGTTTATTGTGGGGCCGGGCTCCTCAATTTGCTAATTCTTGTTTTCCACATGTTGTGCAGGACTTCTTTCTTTTCTTCCATCTCTTCTTTTTCAAAAAGAAGAGGTGGAAGAAAGGAAAGGGGTCCCGTGAAACATGTGGAGGAAGGGAATTGGCAAATTGAGAAGCCCAAACCCATAATAAACACAGCCACATGCGCGGCCCCTGATGGGGATGCCGTTTGGGTGCTGCCGATGCGGGGTCCTCGCGCTGACGCTCATCATCGCCATCACCGTCATTAGCCGCCCGTCAGCTGTTCGGGGCCGGGCCCGGCGCACGGCCACGGCCAGGCTGTCTGCATGCATGCACTTGGCCGCCGGGTGGCCAAGCGCAAGATGTCGACGGTTTTCAATTTTCCCCAGAAAGGCGGACACACACTATACGATGCGTCCTGTCCGGCGGCCAAAAAGTGGGTGGAGATAGAGGCCATGAGGCAGTGTGTGTGGGTGTAATTTGTGCGATGGCCTTCTGTTTAGGGTTTTGACGTTTCTAAAGCCGGTGTCACACCGGACAAAACTACCCAGCAACAGACATTCTGTCCGTTGCTGGGTAGATTTGTCCGTTGAGATTTTGTGGTCTGTTAAATCCGAAATCTGTTAAATCGGGGTCTGTTAAATCAAGGGTCGAGTGTATTACTTTATCCTACAAAATCTTCTTTCTTCTTCCTTTCCTTCCGTCAAAACTCTCTATACCTTTCTTATGCCGTCATGCTAATCTTCATCTATCTCTCTTTTACATTTCTCTTTTCCCTTATTTCTGCCGCACTGACTGACTGACTGACTGACTGACTGACTAATTTCTTAATGACTAATGACTTGAGTGATTAACTTACTGTCTTGCTACTGCCTGAATAAATAGTTCACTTTCTGACTGACTGACTGACTCGCTTATTTATCAACTGATCGACTGACTGACTAAATAAATGACTGACTGACTGACTCGCTTATTTATCAACTGATCGACTGACTGACTAAATAAATGACTGACTGACTTCCCGGTGAACTGACTCAATAAATTTTAGACTGAATTCTAGATGTAGGCTGAGGCTTACTAACTGACTGACTGACTAACTGAAGAAAAAGCTGCTGAGTGACTAACATTTTAACTTTATATTTGAGTGACTGACTAGCTGGCAGACTGACTGACTGACTGATAAACTGACTGACTGTCTGAATGACTGATTGACTCACTAAAAATATATACAGCTGAACAATAAGTTAACAAAATTTTTAGGTTATTCTCTAACTCACTGAATGACTTACTGACCGGATGACTGACTGACTATCAGAAAGTCTACCTAAATAAGCGAAAAGATTCTGACTTATTTCTTGACTGAACCATTGACTAACCGACTGACTGAATGCTTAATTGACTGACTGACCGACTGACTGACTGGCTGACTGACTGCCTGGCTTGGTGTGGTCTTTGGTGGTACAGAACTTATTTATTTTACTTTATCCAAAAAAAAGGGCTAAAAAAAAGAAAAAAAAAACTATTACAATTAAGAGACCAAATTTAGCTGAACACTGTAAAGTTTTCACATAGGATAAATATAAATTTAGAAATATTTTTTTTCTATGCTTGAACTGAATAACACTAAATGTTTTGTTGGTCATAATTTCATTCCATCCTATGAAGATGGCACCACTATAAACACTTGCCTGCGCCATGATGGGCTGGGGCCGACTACCATCTAGGCCCCTCAAGAAAAGCCACCGGCGCTATACACACACACACACACACACACACACACACTAGAGGACATAGTAAAAAGTTGAGGAAGGGAAGATGCTCAAGAGACATAAAGAAATATAGCTTCCCACAAAGAAATATAGAGGTTTGGAACAGATTGAAGAAATAGTATTGGCGAAGAGTGTGCAAAGTTTCAAGGAAAAGTTGGATAATTATAGATACGGAGACGGGACCACACGAGCGTAAGCCCAGGCCCTGTAAAACTACAACTAGGTAAATACACACACACACACAAAAAAAATGTTGACATGAATTGAATGATATTATATGCTAAAACAAAAGAAAAAAGGTTTAAAAATACTTAGATTTTTTTTGTGTTTGCAAGCAAATGTACCACGGGTGGCACAACACGCAACAGTTGAAAATGCATGATGTACCACCAGCGGTACACATCGCAGGGAAAGTGTTAAAGAACAAAAGTAACTGGTTCTAGAATGCCATTCATTATAGTATTTGTTCATTCAAACATACACTGAACAACTTGCAATAACAGGTAATCTGTTCCAGGCCCGCCACCAAGACCAAAGATGCCGCCCAACACCCTGAAGATGGCTTTATCAACATGTCCATATCTTCTTTCTACTTTATAAACCACTCTTTGGTCGCTTAAGGATTTTCTTTTAATGTGAAATCTAAATTTAGGACACATTTTCCCTCTACAGTAGGGCCCCACAGCTAGCGTTTTTCTAACTATCGATTTCAAGTCTAGTGATAGAATAAAAATAGTTTCAAGGTTCGTAACTAACGACCAATGATGCGGAACTAGCGAAGATATACCCCTTGGCTGGGAGGAATGGGTTGGCAAGTTGCGTCAAGACAACCCGAGATGTTGTGCGGGGGATGCATGGGAACGGTGCCGTTAGCCACACAACATTGTGCAATGTTATGCAGTGGAGTTAATAAGTTGTGCAATGTTGGTGGCATTTGCCAAATGCATGAAACTCCCCACCGAGCCATTGCTTGGGGGACTGTGTGGGTGGGGGGGTAGTGACTGTGGGCAAAGCAGATGACATGTTTGTAAGCATGGCTGGTCTCACCTCTTCTGCATCTTTTTGCCTTCTGCAAATGTTTCATTCAACCCTGACTGCTGCTTTTGGTGGGGGGTGGCCTGGAATAGCTGCTGTGGGAGTGTTGTAAGGGGGATGTTGCCACACTCAGCCCTGATAACCCTGAGGACTTTACTGGGTTTAATAGTCAATGGGTAGACGGTGCTGTGGATAGCATGACAGCGCCATGTCCAGGACAACGCGGGTTCGCGCCCCACCCGGAGCCACAAGCTGGGATTTTTCAGTCACTTCAAAGTAGCCTAAGACTACCCATATGCTGTTCAGTAGACCACCTACCAACCCGGACCCTAGGTTCTCTCTCTAAAAAAAGAGAGGGTCAATGATGAGCTCCGGGAGGGCAGCATGAACCAAAGAAGACGGCGCCACTATAAACACTTGCCTGTGCCACAACGGGTTGGGGTTGACCATCAGGCCCTTTCAAGAAAGCTTATCGGTGCCAACCCTGTTGCAGTGATGCACTGGTTTCAGAACTAGTGACGTCTTTTGGTCTCTTGTTATCGCTAGACACAGGGTCCCTCTGTATAACACTGTTACCCTCTATATAATGTGTATTAAAGTAGGGACATGATAGAAAACACTCCATGTGGCAGTGAGGCCGGCCAGTCAAACAGAAACAGAGAAACAAGTGATGAAAATGTAGAATAAACACAGTGACGTGTGGAAGGCCTGTGGAAGGCCGCTAGTTTAGGGACAAACTTTAAATAGTAGAAAATAAAAACAGTGGAACTTTTTGAAAGTTGCCAATTTTTTGCTTTCATCAGGTTTTCATGATTAAAGCTGCTTCACTATGGAAACATAACTACTAATAGGCAAAGGCAACAAAAAACTTACTATACTATGGTATAATATAGAATTGGTGAATTTGAAAATTAATTCGAACTATTTCCTGTTTAAATTTGTGTGTACTGGAAGCAGTGGCTGAGTGGTTAGTGTGCCGGTGCAGTGTCCATGGCACGAGTTCTCGTCTCATCCACTGCCACAGCTGGGATTTTTCAGTCACTGCCAAGTGGCATAAGACTATTCACATGCTGTCCAGAAGACCACCTATCAACCTGGACGCTAGATTATCTCTTAAAAGAGAGGACCAAAGATGAGTTCCGGGGGACAGCATGAGTCAAGAAAGATGGCGGCACTATAAACACTTGCCTGCACCATAACGGGTTGGGGCCAACCATCAGGCCCACCAAGAAAGCCTAGCGCTGCCATAGGCTGATCATACTTTGTTTGTGTACAACTGCTACTCTTGCTGCTGCTGCCTCACCCTCACAAAGCTGTACTCCAGAGCTGTATAAATTTGTAATCATACAGCTCTACTTGACTTCAGCTCCCGTATGATGTCAATTATTCATGAAAGAGTTAATCAGAATCACTAGTAAATTCTGGAACAGCCTTGTTTTGTCTGCATCACCTTCAACCTACAACATTAACGCTTTCAAGGGAGTATTGAGACACTCACTGCTGTTTTCTTTCGGCCACGTTTACCCTCTTCTGCTTGCAGGAACAGCACTGTATCCTTACGTGTTTGTATCTTTAATTTTGGCATGAAAAAATTCCACAAAAAAAGTCCTAACAATCACAAATCATAAAATCCAACTGAAATGACGCCTTCATTTAGTGATATTTCATTAATCACGAATTTCTTCAGTACCTTTCTCACGTTACAGAGGGTCTATTGTACAACTGTTCAGCTTCAGAATGATACCTAACTGAGGTCATTACAGGTAACTCTCAATTTACACGAGTATTGTGTCCTTGAAGAGGTCGCGTAAATCAAAAACAATGTAAATCAAACAAGAGGTAGGTTTCTATCGAAAAATAAATATTCACTTCATTCAGTGGAGAGAGAGAGAGAGAGAGAGAGAGAGAGAGAGAGAGAGAGAGAGAGAGAGAGAGAGAGAGAGAGAGAGAGAGAGAGAGAGAGAGAGAGAGAGAGAGAGAGAGAGAGAGAGAGAGAGAGAGAGAGAGAGAATATCCATATCACCGAGATATCCACTCAGGCACTCAGTCTCAGCCTGTGTGAGGAAGAAATGAGGGACACCATGAGTGACTGGCTAGTATTGGTACCGGTACCGAGCAGTCTGGTACTGGTACCGTACTGTATAGCTGGTACCGTTAGTACCGGTACTGGTACCAGTACCTGCCCATCCCTATTGTTGAGTAGCGTGGCAGCGTGGGTACTGCATTGTTGTTCAAGTGGCGCGCGGGAAGAACTGAGCTCAGCTGTGTGGCCGCAGCGCCGTGTGAGTCCAGTTGCGTGAGACATCTGGTGGCCATGTAGTGCGGTGACTATGCCTGATGAACGAGCCTCCCATAACCATAGCTGGGCGTTATCGCGATAAGTTATCGCGATACTTTATTGCTGATAACAAAATCGGGTTATCGGCCATCCGCTACTTATTTAAATATATATCGGTATCTTCGTTACTTTTGTAACCAAACTAGCGATAATCGCTACTTTTTTCTGCCTCTCAGAAAAAAACCGTTGTCTCCTCCCTACTGCGCATGCGTGGCCCGGGCGCCCGGTGTTGTATGAAAAAACTTCGTGGTATGAAATATCTTCGGTGCAGAGATTTCATACTTAGATCATCAACATTAAAACACTAGGTTATTTTTTTATGTTAGACTCAAAAATCACTATATCTAAGAGAAAAATCAATTAACTTTGCCTCAAAAATGATTATTCACTGCCTCAAATTTAATATTCCATATTCGTTTGTGAGCATGCCATGTTATTGAAGGGACCCGGTGTTGTGTTATTTGGTGTCCCATCGTCAAAAGCTGGCGCTTTTGTTTACAAACACTCGTCTCTCGTGAATTGCGTATGTTCAGACCAGTAAGCGTAGCCCTGTACAGTCTCACAAAGTTTTTTAACACATTAAGAGTTGTTGGAAGGCTGAATCAGACATACAGTACCACCATCCTCGCTGTTTCTAGAACGAAACTCTGTACATATAAATACAACTCGTACAGAGTGTCGCTCTAGAAACAGCGAGGATGGTGGTAGTGGTACTGTAAGTCTGATTCAGCCTTCCACCAACTCTTAATTACGGTTAAAAAGCTTTGTGAGACTGTACAGGTCTACTTTTTCAGGTCTGAGCGTGCACAGTTTACGACAGACCAGTGTTTGTCAACAAAAGCGCCTGCTTTTGACGGTGGGGACGCCAAATAACACAACACCGGTTCAGGTGTTTCTAATATTACCATCCATATGTAGGCTACGTGTCAATGTGTGGTTTTCAGGTTTTGTAAGTTTTCTAAAATACAGATAATGAAAATTTGAATTCATCTATGTTTTTCTATTTGAAATATCAATATAGTATCGTTTTCGCCTATCTGACTTGTCGCTAGCTATAGTCTGTTCACTTAAGCTAGATTCCTAGTGCCTAGGCAGGTTAGTAAGCTTGCAGCTGATTGGCTGCTCCGCTCTCCCGCTAACACTCATGTCGGACCACATCTTGCATGCTCGAGTGAGACATGTTTCTTTATTATATGCCATAGCTCACCTCATATACGAGCTAGCCAGTTTTGGTTGACACCATCAGACTCACCAGTGACTGTAGAATCAAGATGTATTGTAAAAACTCGACAAAACAAAAAAGAAAATGGTCATGTTGGGAAATAGAGGAAAGAGTAAAATAAACTCCCGGGGCATGACAGTCCAGTTGCGTGAGACATCTGGTGGCCACTCCATATTGCGTATAAGTGAAAAAAAACGTGTAAATTAAACATTTATTTGGATTTTGGAGCCCACGTTATTTCAAAAACGCATAAACCAAACTTGCATAAATCGAGAGTTACTTGTACAATGATAAAACAAGTTGCTACAAACACTGCAGGCAAAGCACTGCTGTGCATGGTGTCGCGGTGAGCCCTCCAAAGCAGAGTAACCTAGGCTCCCTTTTCTGTAACTGTACCATGTTATTATTGATCAAAATGCAACAAACCTTACAAAGTTAAAAAGAACATTTACTCGGCTACATCATGAGGAAAAAATATCTATTTTTTTTGGAGGGGGGCAATTTTTTTTTTGTATCACAAGTTGCACAAAGTTTGAATATTGGCTAACTGTTACTTGCAATACTTGCATTTTATTTGAAGGATTTTTAATTTTTAAATATATTATGATAATGTTCATCTACTAAACTTTAAAATGAAAAACATTTGAGCTTTCTACAATCACTGAGTACTCTGCTATGTGCACATTAGAAAACAAACATCACTATGCGGTCAGTTGCACTGTTGGCACGTCAAAAACTAAAAACTCTTAAGTTAATTTTTCTGCAGTATTATTGGTCCAAATACCAAACATTATACATCACTGAAAGGAAATTTATTCAGATATGTTAAAGTAAAGAAATTGTTTTATCTTGATTTGTTTTCCATACTAGATTTTTTAAAGTATATAAGGTATATTTTTTGCACCTCTGCAAACTTTAACTCACTTCTTTTGTAGTTGAATTTGAATAGCATGTAATTTTTTCATACATGGTTAACCCCTTTACCCGGTAGCAGTGACGGGCCAATTATGTGGCTTTACTGTATGCATACTAGCGATGGGCCAAATTCTTGCCATGACATAAACCCCCCAATATACATATACATATATATATATATATATATATATATATATATATATATATATATATACACATATATATATATATATATATATATATATATATATATAAAATTATTCTATATATATATATATATATATATATATATATATATATATATATATATATATATATATATATATATATATATATATATATATTTATATATATATATATTATATGTGCATTTGATCACAAATGCATTGATACATATAATATAATGGTTTGTGTGAGTGATGATTTTTTTCTCATTAATTCGCTTAGAGGGGTCTTTAAGAAACATGACCGCCGCAGATACCGGGTAAAGAATGACTAATAACTGTGCTAAAAGCGCTGGAACCAAAGCATCTCTATTTGACTGGTGGCATGTGGCTTCAGCTGATCACAGGTAACTCCCGTTTTTTACACACTCCTCTGACATGAAAGAGTTAACAGATCACAGGAACAAACTGAGGAAGACTGAGGCATGAGGGGTGTCAAGAAATAAAGTTTTCCGCACAGAGGCGTAGACTCCTGGGATGGATTAGACTTTTAGAGGAAGAAGTGGTTGCAGGCAAGTGTTCAAAAATCAAATGAAAAGCTGCAAAAATGTAGAAAGGAGATAGGACACTATGAGCATAGCATGTACACACAACTACATAAAAATGCACACACAATAACAGACTATACAATAACAATAATAGACAACAACAGACAAGTTATCTTTTGGAAAGCATATAAATAGGATAACTGGGGAGACATACAATCTTCTTAGAAACATAAAAGCAGCATTTACATATCTAGACGAAGAAATGGTGAAGAAACTAATAACATCGATGATACGTCCGAGACTGGAATATGCAGCATTAGTGTGGTCACCTAGATTGAAGAAAGAAGTTAGAAAGTTGGAAAGAATAGAGAGAGCAGCGACCAAACTACCGTAAACTCTGAGAGAACATACTTATAAAGAAAGACTGGAGAAATTGGGACTAACAACACTGGAGAGGAGAGAGAGAGGGGACCTAATAGCATTATACAGGGTACAAGAGGGATTGGAGAAATTGGACAGGGAAGACTTAGTGGTACGTGACAGGAGTGTGACAAGAGGGAATAGTAAGAAATTGAAGAAGAGTAACTGAAGAAGACATCAAGAAATACAGTTTTCCATACAGAAGCATAACAACATGGAACAGACTTGACGAGGAGACTGTGTGTGCAAAAACAATTCATGAATTTAAAGACAAACTGGATAATAAGCGTTATGGAGACGGGACAGCACGAGCCTAGTACGGCTCTTTTCCTGTATTTCACAACTAGGTAATTACAACTAGGTAAATACACACCCACCCACACATGAGAGGAAAGAGATAAAAAATCTAACAGGAAAGGAGCAAGGATGGAAAGTGTCATATACGAATATCAATGGAATAGTGTCATCGTGGATAGAAGTTAACGACTATTTGAGAGACAGAGAACCTGATACTGTGGGGCTGACGGAAACCAAGTTGTGTGACCCAATTGAAGTGGTGGAGATTGGAGAAGATGCATACAATATATGGAGGAGAGGCAGAAAGAGAAAACAGGGAGGAGGTGTGATGTTGATGGCAAGGAAAGGCATTAAGGTGGAGGAGGTGATTGAGGGTGAAGGCTTGGCAGAGGTACTGAAAGTGAAAACTGTGGGTGCTGAAGGAAGAAAGAGGCAGTATGTAGTAGGGTATGTGCCACCAAGAACCAATGCATGGAAGGCCCGAGAATATGAACAAATGATACAAGACACAGTGAGTTGCCTGGATGGAATGTTAAGAGAGGGTGAGAGAATAATTTTAATGGGTGATTTTAATTGCAAAGAGGTAGAATGGGAGGATTGGCAGACGCAGGGAACAGAAGAGTCATGGGGAGGAAGACTCCTGCAACTGGCAAAGGAACATGTGTTGACGCAATGGATTAAGGAACATACTAGATTTGGGAAAGAAGGAGAGGCATCAAGATTAGACCTGGTTTTTAGCAAGGAACCAGAAGTAATTGAAAATATTAAAATAGATTGCCCAATAGCAAAGAGTGACCATGTGATTGTGGAATTTGAAGTAAAAGAAAAGAGAACGATCGACCGAAAAGAGGATCACAAAATAGAGAGAAGTAACTACTCTAAAGCAGACTTTGTTAATATGAGAACTTTTTTAGAGAATGCAAATTGGAGTGGGCTGTACAAAGCCAAAAGTACACAAGACAAGTGGGAGGAGTTTTAAAGCTGTACAAAGAAGCCGAGAATAGGTATGTCCCTAAGGTAACCAAAAAGGATGTTGGTAAAAAGGAGTGGTTTAACAAAAGATGCGAGGCGGCTAGAAAAAGAAAGGAGGAAGCCTGGAAGGGATGGAGGAGACGAAGAAGAATCAACGCGTGGAACAATTTCAAACAAGCAAGGAATGAATGTACAAAGATTAGAAGAGAAGAAAAATGGAAATATGAAAAAGATATAATCGACAAATGCAAAGACCAACCTAAATTATTTTATAGACATGTGAACGGCAAATTAAAGAATAGAGAAACAATCGATAAACTGAAAATGGATGGAACTACATATGAAGACCCAGCAGAGATGGCAGAAGTGATGAACAACAGCTTCCATAGAGTTTTCACAAAGGAAGACGAATCCGTACAACCGCCGGGCCAGGAAAGAGGGAGGGTTATGCAGGAGATACAGTTAACGGTGCAGGAGGTCAAGGAAAGCTTGAACAAGCTGGATGTAAGAAAGGCGACAGGGCCAGATGGAGTATCAGGCTGGATCCTGAAAGAATGTAGTGAGCAACTTGCAGAGAAACTGCACTTCATAATGAGCGCTTCCCTGAGTGAAGGAAGGGTACCACAAGATTGGAAGAGAGCAAACATAGCACCAATATATAAATGAGGAGAGAGAGAGGACCCATTAAATTACAGACCGGTATCACTCACTAGTGTGGTTGTGAAGATGTATGACAGGCTAGTTAAAAACAGGTGGTTTGATTTTTTAGAAAGGGAGAGAATTATCTCGGATTGCCAGTTTGGATCCAGGAGAGGGAGATCGTGTGTCACCAACTTGTTGTGTTATTACTCAAGGGTGACAGATTTAATACAGGAGAGAGAAGGCTGGGGGGAAGGAGTGTACCTGGATTTGAAAAAGGCATTCGACAAAGTACCGCACAGAAGACTAATTTGGAAAAATAAAAATAGGGGTGGAGTGGGTGATGGGCTGATTAAGTGGCTGGAGGACTTCCTAACTAACAGGGAAATGAGGACAATAATCAAGGACAGGGTTTCCAACTGGTGTCCAGTGAAGAGTGGGGTCTCACAAGGTTCGGTGCTGGCACCAATAACGTTTGCTGTTTATATATATGATATGGTGGACGGAGTGACCAGCTATGTGAGTTTGTTTGCAGATGATGCAAAGCTATTGAGATGAGTCAATGATGTGAAAGACTGTGAGGCATTGCAGAGGGACCTGGACAAAGTATGGGAGTGGAGTGGTACATGGCAGACGGAATTCAACCTTGGGAAATGTAAAAAAATAGAGTTTGGCAGGAGTGGCAGAAGATGTGAATATGATTATAAGATGGGAAGAGAGATAATATGCAGAGGAATGGAAGAAAAAGATTTGGGAGTGACTATCTCAGAGAACATGTCACCGGACAAACACATCAACAGGATAACGGGACAAACAATGAATTTGCTGAAGAAAATAAGGACGGCATTTGTGTATTTGGACGAAGAGATGATGAAGAAAATAATAGTTACAATGATAAGGCCAAGGTTGGAGTATGCAGCAGTGGTCTGGTCTCCTCACGAAAAGAAGAACATAAGAAAGCTGGCAAGAGTACAGAGAGTGGCAACTAGGATGGTACCAGAACTTAGGGATCGGACTTACAAGGAGAGACTCAATAGCATGGGGCTCACAACCCTAGAGAGAAGAAGAGAAAGAGGAGACCTGATAGCGGTGTACAGGGTGGCGAGCGAGGTGGAGAATCTGGACAGAGAGGACCTGTGTGTGTGGAGCGAGAGAGATATGAGAGGACATGGAAAGAAGTTGAGGGCGACCATGTGCAGGCGAGATGTGAAAAAGTTTAGCTTCCCAAACAGAAGCATTGAGCGATGGAATAGACTGGAGGAGGAGGTGGTTTGTGCAAGAAACATTCATGATTTTAAGGAAAAGTTGGATAAGAGCGGGTATGGAGACGGGACAGCGCGAGCGTAGCTCTTTACCCGTACGTCACAACTAGGTAAATACACACACACACACACACACACTACATCCACATCCACAACATGGATAAGGATATGATGAAAAAATTAATAACCACTATGATCAGACCAAAGTTGGAATATGCGGAGGCAGTGTGGTCTCCCCATATGAAGAAACACATGAAGAAACTAGAAAGAATACAGATAACTCTTGATTTACGCGTTTGGTTTATGTGTTTTTTAAATAACGCGGGGTCCAAAATCCAGATAAATGTTTAATTTACACGTTTTTTTCACTTATACACGATATTTTTTGGAGTGGCCACCAGATGTCTCACGCAACTGGACTCACACGGCGCCGCGGCCACACAACTGAGCTCAGTTCTTCCCGCATGCCACTTGAACAACAACACAGTACCCACGCTGCCACGCTATTCAACAATAGGGGTGGGCAGGTACCGGTACCAGCTATACAGTACGGTACCGGTACCAGACTGTTCGGTACCGGTACCAATACTAGTCAGTCGCTCATGGTGTCCCTCATTTCTTCCTCACACGAGTGAGGCTGAGACTTAGTGCCTGAGTGAATATCTCGGTGATATGGATATTCTCTCTCTCTCTCCACTGAATGAAGTGAACATTTTTTTTTCGATAGAAACCTACCTCTTGTTTGATTTACATTGTTTTTGATTTACGCGACCTCTTCAAGGACACAATACTCGCGTAAATCAAGAGTTACCTGTACAAAGGATGGCAACAAAAATGGTTCAAGAGCTGGAAAGATTAACATCTGAGGAAAGACTAAAGGAAATGGACTTACCAACACTGGAACAAAGAAGAGAAAGGGGAGACCTAATACAAATCTAAAAATTATTGAGCAAAATGGAACAGGTAGATAACGAGGAGTTACTACTAAAAGAAGGAATTACCAGCAGGAACACAAGAGGACATAGTAAAAAACTGAGGAAGGGAAGATGCTTGAGAGACATAAAGAAATATAGCTTCCCGCAAAGAAATATAGAGGTTTGGAACAGACTACGTGAGGATGTAGTATTGGCGAGGAGTGTGCAAAGCTTTAAGGAACAGTTGGATAAATGCAGATACGGAGACGGGACCACACGAGCATAAAGCCCAGGCCCTGTAAAACTACAACTAGGTAAATAGTACAACAAGAAAACAATGACTAAATAAGGAGCACAAACCTTTCTTGGAGGCATGGCCATGAAGGTCTACATAGAGGAAGAGGCCAGAGGTGACTTTGGTTTCTTCTGGCACTGGGGTTGGAGGTGCAAGGGTGGGAGGAAACTCCTCTGTGCCCAGATGAAGGGGAGCAGCCAGGCAGCCCCGTCCCAGTCCCTCACTTTCCCGGCCTGGCCTGCCACACTCCGCCTCACTCTCACTGCTGCTGGCCACCCCGCAGCCCTCGCGGCCAGCCAAACGCGCAAGCACTGGGGTTGGGGGAGAGCATGTTTTGAGGATAGTCTTGTGCTGTAGGCCCACAATCAGATCTCTGTTGCCTTCCATGCCCTTTCCCTCTCCACCACACCCCTCCTGGGCACACTGACTAGATGCACTCACACCACTGAAAGAGTTTACAATCTTGTCGGAAGCCTCAGCTGGCTTGGGGAAGCAGCTGAGGAATGCACACTCACTTTCCTCTTTGTGGAAATCCTTGAGGAAAAGGTCTCGTGACTTGCTGCCGCCCCCTACTCCGGCCTTCTTGCCTGGGGACACAGCCATGTCTCCACTTGCCCCACCTGGCAACAAGTTTGAAAAGTCGCTGACGGCAGACATGGAGCCAAACATGGCGGTGACACCTGTCTCTGCCTCGCTGATGCCAGACACATTGGAGCAGTCATCGTGCAGGTCAGCCGCAGCACCCCGTGGCAGTGACGTGCTGGCCACACTGTTAGATATGTCCCATCCCGAGGCAGACGGCTCATCCAGCTCCATCAGGGACACCCCTCGTACACGTCCACCGCCCCCTTCACCCCCTGCCCGGCCAGACTGAACATCGCTGAAGCTGTGGCACGTGTCCTCGTCCATCACTACGACTGCTGGTCCCTTGGACTCCCCCATGGAGGAGCACGTGCCCTCAGTGGAGTCTGAGGTGGAGGTGGTGGTGGCAGTGGCTGATGGGTCAGTGGAGTCTGAGGTCATGGTGGAGAGCGAGGGGCTAGTTTCAGAGGAGCTCGGAGAAAGATGACCATGGTGGTGGTAGAGGATGACCTGACGGGCTGCGTGGATGGTGGGGTGGAGGACAGGCGAGGGGTCAATGTACACACGATTGAGATTGACGCCACGCTGATCAGTTCGGTAGTGGCCTCGCACCACGCCGTCAGGATTCAACAGCGGGATCAGCTTGAACACAAACATGTCACGCAGTCGTTCGGCCCGTGGGTCTCCGGACACGATGAAGTTGAGGAAGCCATTCAGCACAAAGCTAGAGGAGGTCTCGCCCGGGTGAACTCTGGCAGAGATGAACACCACCTTCTTGCCGGGGAAGCGGTGGGGCCTGAGCTGGCTGGGCACAGGGAAGAGGCCGGGCAGTCGATCCTCTCTCTCCTCGGCCCGTCCACTGTGCGAGCTGACGGTGAGCAGGTCAACACGCCAGCGGTCTAGGGAGTAGGCCAGCAATTCGCGGTGGTAATAGAGGGTTGTGCAGCCAGCTGGAAAGCGGCGGTCTAGCCCCTCTAATACTGCTTGCACTTCAGAGTAGGTGTATGGGTACGTGAAGGCATAGTGGGTGGTGGCGGCCGCATCACTCACTGTGTGCACCCACGAGATGACGGTGCTGCTTTCCTCACTCTGGGGGGAAAGAGGCAAGGAGTGAACAGCTATACCTTCCTACACAATTATTTAGTAACATTTCTTATGCATGAAGGAAAGATTACTTAATAATATATTATAATGCAAGAGGGAAAGGAAATGAAGAATAAATTTGTATGTTTAATTCAAGCTGGTTGGGAGGCAAAATGTAAGGAGCCTGAGACAGCTGTCTTCAATATAATGGTGCAAAAAATCACTTTCATGATACTTGATGGGATGTTAATCATTGACATCAAGATCACTTTCATTTGCAGGACTGGGAGGCCCTAATGCAGGGGTGGACAACCTCTGGCCCGCAGGCCATATCCGGCCCATGAAGGCCTAACATCCAGCTAGCCCCCTGCTAAGCATTAACCCCTTCAACACGAGGACGTGTATGCTGCGTCCTCACGTGCCCCGTAACATATCCGAGGATGCGCATACTGCGTCCTGGCTCGCTTCAGCCAGTATACGAGTTATTTCATACCGGATATTGTACGATTGTTTTTAGGATGTAGGTCGGATATAATAAGGTGTCTTATTTGACCTTCAATGTTATTATTGTGTAATAACATAAGTGTGTCTTGCATGCATTTCTACTTGACAGTAACAATCAATTCTAATAGAAAATAACAAAAATAATGAGAAAGAAATATGTAT
This sequence comes from Eriocheir sinensis, assembly GCF_024679095.1. Classification (NCBI taxonomy): domain Eukaryota; kingdom Metazoa; phylum Arthropoda; class Malacostraca; order Decapoda; family Varunidae; genus Eriocheir; species Eriocheir sinensis. The sequence continues at coordinate 2,969,502 of NC_066521.1, read as the reverse complement.
ATGTGTGTGGAGTACGTTCCTCTGTTCTCTTTTTCTTTCTTCCTTTCTTTCTTTCTTTCTTCCTTCCTTCCTATACCCCCTCCCTGCTGTGTGTGTGTGTGTGTGTGTATTTACCTAGTTTACCTAGTTGTAGTTTTACAGGGCCTGGGCTTACGCTCGTGTAGTCCCGTCTCCGTATCTATAATTATCCAACTTTTCCTTGAAACTCTGCACACTCTTCGCCGATACTATTTCTTCACTTAATCTGTTCCAAACCTCTATATTTCTTTGTGGGAAGCTATATTTCTTTATGTCTCTTGAGCATCTTCCCTTCCTCAACTTTTTACTATGTCCTCTAGTATTCCTGCTGGAAGGTTCCTCTCTTAGTAGCAATTTCTCGTTATCTACTTCTTCCATTTTACTCAATAGCCTATATATTTGTATTAGGTCTCCTCTTTCTCTTCTTTGTTCTAGTGTTGGTAAGTCCATTTCCTTTAGTCTCTCTTCATATGTCAGTCCCTCCAGTTCTGGAACCATTTTTGTTGCCATCCTCTGTATTCTTTCTAGTTTTACTATGTGTTTCTTCATATGTGGAGACCACACTGTTTCCACGTATTCTAGTTTAGGTCTGATCATAGTAGTTATTAATTTTTTCATCATTTCTTTGTCCATGTAGTGGAATGCTATGCCTATATTTCTCACCATGTTATATGTATCACCGAAGATCCGATTTATATGACTTCCTGGTTGCATATAATCTTGCATTATTACTCCGAGATCTCTCTCTTCATTTACTTTCTTTAATATTTCACCATCTCCCATTTTATATGTCCATTTTGGTCTTTCTACACTTTTTCCCATTTCAATAACATGACATTTCCTCACGTTGAATTTCATCTCCCATTTCTGACTCCATTTCCAAATCTTGTTTAGGTCTTCTTGCAGCTCCTTGCAGTCTTCACTGTTTCTTATATGTCTTTGCAGTTTAGCATCATCCGCGAACAGGCTCATGTAGCTGTTATTCCCTCTGGCATATCATTAATATAGACTAGGAAGAGTACTGGTGCCAAAACCGACCCCTGGGGCACTCCACTTTCCACCGCTCTCCATTCCAATCTAGTGTCCTTAACCACGGTTCTCATCTCTCTTCCTCTTAAGTAGCTTTCCATCCAGCACTTCATTTTCCCTCTCAATCCTCCTTTATTTTCTAGTTTCCACAGCAGTCTTGAATGTGGAACTTTGTCAAATGCCTTCATTAAGTCTAGGTAAATGCAATCCACCCATCCGTCCCTTTCCTGTAATTTGTCCGTCACTCTTGAGTAAAAGCTCAGCAAGTTTGTCACACATGAGCAGCCTTTCCTAAACCCATATTGATTGTTTGTGATTAGATTATGTTCTAGAAATCTCATCCATTGTTCTTTTATTAATTTCTCACATATTTTGCATACTACACTGGTCAGAGACACCGGTCTGTAATTTAGGGGTTCTTCCTTTTTTCCACTTTTGTATATAGGTACCACTTCTGCCCTCTTCCACTCCCTAGGCACTGTGCCCGTTTTAATTGAGCACCTAATGATGTCATATATTGGGCCAACTAGCTCATTTCTGCATTCTTTATGTATAAAACCTGAAACTCCATCCGGTCCCACGGCCTTCCCTTCTTCCAATTCCCCCAATAGTTTTTTATCTCCTCTTTATCTATTTTGACCTCTCCCATATATACATCTAAGTTGTTTTCTTGTGGTTCATTAAATAATGATTCTTTGGTAAACACTTGCTGGAATTTTTTGTTAAATAATTCCGCCATGCCTTTGGGATCCTCGATCTCTACATTCTCTTCAGTCAGTCTTTCAATTGTTTCTCTTGATTTAATTTTTCCATTTATAAATCTATAAAATAGTTTAGGTTGTTCTTTACACTTTTCCACAATATCCTTTTCGTATCATTTCTCTTCTTCCTTTCTCACTTTCACGTACTCATTTCTCGCTGCCTTAAAGTCTTCTCTGTTTCTTTGATTTTTGTTTCTTTTTAATCTTGACCACGCTTTGTCTCTCTTTTCTTTTGCCTTTGCACATCTTGCATTAAACCAGTCCTTTTAGCCTCTCTGGTCTGGTCTGTAACACTATTCTGGTATTCCACACCTGTGTTATGTGTTAATATTTTCCTTGAGAAATATCATATTTTTCCCTGAACTTTTCCAATCCATTTTTTTCTTTCCAAATTAAAAAAAAAGGTTTTTCACCCTTTCTATGCTAGTTTAATCTATGCTAATATAAGCTTCATCTTGTTCTCCTCCCTCCTCCCTCCTCATCCATCTCTACGTGATCACTTTTTTTTTTCCCAGGGACAATCAATTCCTCAATTCTTCCAATGAATTTCTCTTGTCAACACCAAATCCAGTCTTGCCGGTTCATTGTCTCTCTATATCTAGTTCTTTCCTTCACCCCTTTGTATCATCAATTTTCCATCATTAAATTCAAGAATCTATTCCCCCATGCCACATCACTACCATTGCTCTCAAACCTCTCCCAGTCAACCTCTTTACAATTGAAATCGCCAACTAGTATTACTCCTTTGTTTGCCTTAAGTAATCTCCTCAACTCTGTATGGTGTCATCAATCACGTTTTCATAATCTTCTTTACTCCATGATGTAGTTGTTGGTGGTACATATGTTACTGCAATCGTCATCCTTTCTCTATTCCTGTTTTCCAAGGTTACACTCACTATCTCTGCTTTTCCCTCTCCATAATCTATTGTTTTTACTAATAACTCTTTCTTTATCATTATCACCACTCCTCCTCTGCCTTTGCCCATTCTATCCTTCCTCCACACATTGTATCTTCCATCTAACTCAATTTGGATGTTTTCTTTTAGTTTAGTTTCAGTTAGGCAAACTATCATGGGATCCCTCTCTTTTAGATAATCTTGCAGCTCTATTTTACTAGAGATCAACCAATCTTCATTTGTGTACATGATTCTTATTCCCCTCTCTGTATCTTTCTTATCTAGTTTTCGCTCCCCTTTCTCTTCTCCCTTATGAACCGTTTCTTGATTCGATCCCCCAAAATTCTCCAAAAAAATGCTTCTTTTTCTTCCTCAGATTTTGTCTCTGCCAGTAATTCATTCCATTTCATCCTTTCTTCTTCATTTCTATTCTTCTTGATATATATATTTCCTTACATCCTTCCGTTTCTTTTAGTTTAGTTGTTCTATATAGTATGTCTTCACCTGCCATTTGTGATTTTAGTTTTAACTTAACTGGTCTAGTTTTCCCTTCAATAAATGGACCCATTCTATAAATCTCGTCTACTTCCTCCTCGGTACTCTGCCTTTCTGCATCATTTAGGTTCTTGAGCAGGTTTTTCACCGATTTCAGTTCCTCTTTATCCCTTTTTGGTTTATATGTTATATTCTTTTCTTTCATCCCAAAAATAACAACACTTCTTTTTTTGTCCGCTACTTCTCTCACTAATCCTTCATTTTTCTTTAAGGCCTTGACTACCTCTTTCTCCACGTCCTCTTTATCCTCTTTCTTTTGCTGTTCTATTACTTCTCTTAGGCTTACATTTGCTTTTTTATTCTCCACTCTCCAGGTCTTCGCCTCTTCTCCAACTCTTTGTTCTTCTTTGTTTACCAGTTCCTTCAGGTTTTCATTTTCCTTTCTTACCACTCCCAAACCTTCCCTCATTGATCTTTCGTATTTTGCTACTTTTTCCTTTAGCTCCTCATTTTCCTTAATCAATTTCTTCTCATTTTCCTCTAGTCGTTTTATCCTATTTCTCAGGTCGCTGTGGAATACTCTATTCTGCTCTTCTTCCTCATCCCTTCTCTTTATCATGCTGATCCATTTATCCAGTTTTCCTTCCATCAGTAGCACTCTCTTGTATAATGTCGTCTCATTACTCGCAAATCCAGAGAACTCAGCTGACTTACCTCCAGCCTCGTACTCACTTTCCTCCCCGCTATTGTTGTCTCCTCCTCCTGCTCTTCCTCCTCTTCTTCTTGGTGTGATCCATCCCTGATCTTCCTCCTTCTCACTCATCGTACTAAACTGCACCAATGGAGACCCACCGAATCAACATTAGCGCAGCCCAGGCCTCTGCAACACTACATCGGGTATATTTCCTCCTCTTCAGCTGGCGCTGATCAAGGATTGTGTCTTTTCAACGGCTCAGAGCGGAGCGGCCCAGTTGTTTACTCTTCGACGGCTGACGACTGTGTGTGTGTGTGTGTGTGTGTGTTCAATCTTATGCTCCCCCCTCTCTCTCTCTCTCTCTCTCTCTCTCTCTCTCACACACACACACACACACACACACACATCGCCTTTCAGCCTTTTACTCTGTGAGATCTGTGAGTATTGCCGGTGAATCAGATGGATATTTTCCATGATCTTACTTACGTCTGTGTCCTTCCCTTCCTTTCCTCCACTTTTCTCCACAAATCTATTTCTTAATCACAACTAATATAAGGAAATAAAATTCAGCAGACACACGACATCTATGAATAATGCAAATTTCTCTGTATATTTGTGCTTACATCTCAAAATTATCAAATAATTTGTTTTTTTATGTGCACCATTTAATTTTGCATGTTTTCATATATAATACATGATGATTATGTTGAGTTTATGGCTGATAACTAGTTATAATCAGAAGTGACGTTTGAAATTTGGTGCGCGTGGCCAACTCGGATATGGGGAAGGGTGCTGTTATAGCCCGGCTGTAGTGAAGGGGTTAACATTGTGATCCAGCCTGCTGAACCCCAGTCCCCTCCAAAAAAGAAAAAAGAAAAAAGAAAATACCTTGACAAACACATCTGCTGGCAAATACTGTTTGGCAAGCCTGTGCTCCTTGCCTCACTCCACGAGAGTTGCCAAGTCCGTCTTTTTTGAGATCTGGTTGTCCTATCTAATCTTAACAAAAATTCAAACTCTTCATTCTCACCTTTGTCTTCATTTTTTACAAACCCTTTCCCAACACCTCAGTGGAAACCTGTATAGCCTTGATATGTGGTTGTTAAAAAAGTGAAGTAGCATACCCTGTAGGTGCATTTTTCCTTGATGCGCTCCCAGCGAGGAGGGCGTGCGCTGGACACACACTGCACCACGGGCTGCATGCCCTGGGAGAAGAGCTTCGTCTGCTTGTTGAGGTTCATCACATTCAGACGCACTCGGTTGCCCACGCTTCCTCCTGTGGTTGGGATGGACCGGTGAGAATGGGGATGACACACATTTCTGGATGCCTTCAGTTTGTGATGGTGAAAAATAAGTTTCATGTTTTATTTGCAAAAGAATTATTTTTTTCTCTATCTACTTCACTGAGAAGGGTAAATAATAATAATTTGTCATACAGCATTTTCTCATCAGGAAATTTATTTTAATGAGGTGAGCCACTGTGCCTACTGTCCTGAAGAGTGAAAACAACTATTTCCTCTTATATACTGACTGTGGTGGATCAAAGAGGAGTTTAAGCACTACAAAAAACTGAACAAGTGTTAAGGGATATAGCAAAGCTTGCTTTCTATTTTCCATGAAATATTCCTGCTAACGCTTCTGCCGCGTCCACGGCCTTGGAGCGCACTCCTCTCTAGTCCAGCTCCTCCCCAGGCTGTCCACATGTGGCATGCCTTCTTTGGCCCAGGGATGGAGTAATAGCATTCAGTATGCATATTTGAATACATTCAAATACAGTATCTGGGTGTATTATTATTGGAATTAGCATTATTTCAATTATAAACTACGTAAACGCATAGCACTCGGAGAATGCACACCTCCGCCAAAGATCGTCCTGAAAATTGGTACGGGCATCAACTGTGATCCTATGCATCATATGGAAGCATTTGTTTTGAAAGTTGATGAAATTCTTTTTTTTTGGGGGGAAACTTTTCGAGGTCAAGGTCAAAGGTCAAGGTCAAGGCCATAAGGTGTGTCTTTCCATGAGCTAAAATATGAACCAAGTCTGAAGTCTCAACAATGACGAGAACTGAAGTTATGGCCAACCTGACATTTTGTGCGACCTTTGACCTTTGACATAAAAAATTTAATAGGTTCTATTCTGGATGGACACGCATCATATGGAAGCATTTGTTTTGAAATTTGATGAAATTCTATTTTTTGGGAAACTTTGACCTTGGGCAAACTTTTCAAGGTCAAGGTTAAAGGTCAAGGCCATGCAAGGTGCATCTTTCCATAAGCTAAAATATGAACTAAGTCTGAAGTCTCTATGATGACGAGAACCGAAGTTATGGCCAATCCGACGTTTTGTGTGACCTTGACCTTGGACCTTTGACATAAAAAATTTAATGGGTTCTATTCTGGAAGGACACGAAGCTTCCTTGAAAAATTGGTTGAGATATCTGCAAAATTGTGCACAGGAGACTGCTCACGAACAAACAAACAAACATACTGACCGGACCAAAAATATAACCTCCCAACTTCGTTGGCGAAGGTAACAAATGTATTCTCATTCATTTTCGAATACTTGGGCAAAGTATTTGTATTCTTAGAATAATATGAAGAAAGGTCATTTTTGTTATCAGGGCTAACCATTTATTTGAGTGTAGAATGTTCCCTTCAGCTAGAACACACTGGAAAGTGGCATGACACTGTGACTCTAATCACTCAATGTCTCCAGCATCTGTTGGTAGTCGGCAAGGAGGCTATGCTCTCAGTCGTCCGTCACCCACACTACAGATACGTCATGTCAGCTTTGCCATGAACTAGTGAGTGAGCTGCCTGGTTTTGGCAGGATCCACTACATACCATAGACTAGAGGGTGGCCAAATATATACCGGTGCATGCGTCTACACATCTTTTAGAGTAGATAAATACCAGAGGGAGCCACTACACACCCTTTAGGGTAGCCAAATACTGCTGCCCAGAAGCCGACCCTGCTCACTGGGACGTTTCTCTAAGACACCCCCGGGTGGTGAAGGCCAAGGGTACTCCCACAGAGTTTGTGGCTTGAGCAAGTTGATAGATCCTTTATGAGGTACATGGGATAGGGAAGGGGGGCTGCATGGAAACCTATACACTTCTCCACCATTGTTCACGGGGCAAGGGGACATGGACCCCTGAATAGAGATTTTCTGCAAATGTTTGGCCCACACCCCCTAAAGAAAGAAAGACTCAAGGCACGGATAAAAAAAACTGAGCAATTTTACACAAACTGAACCTAATAAAGAATTACCATTACCAAAAAGCAGCATAAAATATCATTTATCACCTATACGTACCATAAACTGTACTGTAATTTACGTAAACTTCTTACAAATACGTATTCATTAAAATTTCACTACACTGTTAGGCTCTCATGACAAAGTCTCTGCCACTTTCTTTTTCATCTTCAGGTGCTAAAGTATATCATACCAAGCAAATTACTAATGAATGCCTTTTTCTATAAAAATCAGGTAATAGAAGTATGAAATAGGTACCGTAATAAAAATTGGATCATGAATACAAGCAGCGGTTCAGCTGACAATAAACAAACAGACGACATGTCTGTGCAGTAGTAGGACTGGGCAGGTGCCGGTGCCAGGACTGGTACTAACTACCACCTGTATGACACGGTGCTGCTCAGTACCAGTCCTGTGTCAATTAGCCAGCATTGTTAGTACCAGTACAGCATTGGAAATGTGGCAAATGGGACTTTGAAGTTTATTTTCTTAATATTCTTTTCATTAACTACACGTGGTCAAAACCGCATATGTCAAACCTGTGGATAGGGTGCGTGAACTGTAACGGCCTGAGACATGAGTAAGGGCGTTGAAGGCCTCTAGCCTAAAGGTTCCCTTTGACTTCATGCCAGAGTTTGCTTTGTCTCTCAAGGATCCAGGTTTGATTCATGGGCAGGTTGTTAGAAAAACATTTATCCCAGGTATACCAATTTCTCCTGTACCTTGAGAAGTGGTGGATCATCCACTTGGCTGAAGACGTGGATGTGGTCAATTGTTGAGTATCCATTATGAAATTCAGCTTTTTCTTAACTGGTTAAAGTTTAGTGACTCATTCCACTTCTGATTATCCTAGTAAAAAATGGCTACTATGATAAATTTGCTGCAAAGTTACAATTTGCAGTAATGTTGATAGTGAAGGTTTAAGTTTTACATGATGGCAACAGTCCCCTTCACAGTAACAGGACACCACTGAAATCCAGTGTTGGCAGTGGCTCCCCAGACAGACACTGTACCTCTGATGCCAAAGAAGAACCAGGTCCGGTTGTTGTTTTCATACTCGGTCCCAGAACAGTCTGGACGCGTCCACAGGTTGTATTCATAGTTGACTGGTAAAGGCTCAACAGTCGGCTGGCATGAAGAGGAGGAAGAGGAGGATGAGGCAGCAGCCTTTTGGGTCTTGCGGCTTCCACCAAGGGAGGAGCCTTGGCCACTTCCTGCAAAGGTATACAACATAATAAAATCAAGATAGTGTAAATAACAAACCACTCACAACTGTCATGTTCTATAGGTCAGGTTCATTGGTCTTGGGCAAAATATTTTGCAGCCACAGAGGTGAGCTACAGAGGATTTGATGATCAGCAAACAAAACCACACTCATGAGACAAGATTCTTATCATGTGACATCCATTCACTTCTTTTCATGGTCACCGTTTGATTTAAAACTGGATTCAGAAGAAAAATATTTATGATGCTCTCACATTTCACCTGAACTTGGCGACAAAATGTTTGTGAAATGCAAACTGACTGAGCAAAACTAAAAACTAATAAGGAAACCGACTCTAAGCTGGCAAACCAGGTCCAATTTTCCAACGTTATTTCTTCCTTTCTTCCTAATTCTATTGTTCTGCCCCTTTCCTGGCACTATAGGGCACCCAGGCTACCATCCCACCACTGCTTTCTTTCCTGGCACTATAGGGCACCCAGGCTACCATCCCACCACTGCTTTCTTTCCTGGCACTATAGGGCACCCTGGCTACCATCCCACCACTGCCTTCTTTCCTGGCACTATAGGGCACCCAGGCTACCATCCCACCACTGCTTTCTTTCCTGGCACTATAGGGCACCCTGGCTACCATCCCACCACTGCCTTCTTTTTGCTTTACTATAAGGCACCTGGCTACCATCCTCCCTGCCTTCTTTCTTTCCACTATAGGGGCACCCTGGCTACCCTGCCTTCTTTCCTGGCACTATAGGGCACCCTGGCTACCATCCCACCACTGCCTTCTTTCCTGGCACTATAGGGCACCCTGGCTACCATCCCACCACTGCTTTCTTTCCTGGCACCTGGGGGCACCTGCACCACCCCACCTGCTGCTTTTCTTCCCATAGGGCACCCTGGCTACCATCCCACCACTGCCTTCTTTCCTGGCACTATAGGGCACCCTGGCTACCATCCCACCACTGCTTTCTTTCCTGGCACTATATTTCTATAATGGCACTGGGCACATCCCACCCCCCCCTTTCTTTCTTTCTGGCTATAGGCACCCAGGCCTTTCCCTGGGGCACCCAGACCCACCATACCATCCCCACCACTGCTTTCTTTCCTGGCACTATAGGGCACCCAGGCTACCATCCCACCACTGCTTTCTTTCCTGGCACTATAGGGCACCCAGGCTACCATCCCCACCACTGCCTCCTTCAGCCACATGTAACCACCTTTCCTATAATGGCATCACCATACCTGAACACAACCTCAGAATTCTCAAAAGTCATTCAGCAACAATTTTTTATGTAAATCCAACACTTAGATCACTACACCTCGTACCTGGTGAGTCCACCCTCTCTGCTCGAGCTAAGTTTCCACACTCGAAGTTTGAGGTGAACGTGAAGGGTCCAACGGTCTCCTCCATGGCGAGTCTTGATGGCCAGCAGATGTCCCAGCAAGAGTGGCCACACTGTGCTGGCCGAGCTACTCCTTCACTTCACATGGTGCTGCAATGCAAGATATTGACACTCAAAAAACTTGCTTCATGTTCATCAATCAATGGCTCTGATGACATGCTCCCCAGAGGGACTCAGTAGATGAGCAGATGGCCATGGTAACAGAGGAATCTTCAACTCTCTTCTCCCTATTCTAATACTTTCTCTTAACAACACAATCTTCCATTCCACTTCTCCTTGGTAGGTGAAAAAAAAAGAAAAAAAAAAGAAGAAAAAAAAAGCTGAGCAGAAGGGTCTCCATTTTTACTGAGAAGGGGAGGAAAAGGAGGAGGAAGGAGCCCCTCAGGGTGGCATGTATCTAATGAACAGGTTGAATGAAGAATGCAAAATGAAAGGCAATAGAAACACCTGTGAAAGGATAGGTCGACTTCTTAGGTGCTCGTGAAACACACAAAATGATGTTGTAATGCCCCGACGAGCTTATTTTTCCATCCTTCCTATTTCTCAACACGGCCTCTGCGTGTATCGAAATAACACGAGAAATTAATCAAGACCAGGGTATTCGCCTGCTGCCTGGGATTGAACCCGCGACCAGCGTGACGGGAGAGCCACTCCTTACTGAGTCGGCCAAAGAGGTACCCCACTGGCTAAGTGGGTTATGGGAGGCTCGTTCATCAGGCCGTCGCCGCACTACAATGTGATGTACGGAGAGTGGAAGTAATGTTGGAGAGATGCTGTGGGAAGCCCTGGAAGGAGGAATTTTATGGGTAGGGATAGAGGAGTGATGAACAAAAGAAGGGAATGTAATAGTGGTCTCCCCAAGAGTATGGGCGGGAGAGGACGGACATTGATGACGTGGTTTGAGAATGGTGTGGATGACTGGCAAGATATGTATTGTGAACTACTGTGTGTGGTGAGACAGATATTGTTGACTTGTATGTCCTTGTGTGTGAGTGTCTGCATATGTCTTGGTGAATGACAGGAAAGAAAGGCAAGATTGGGATGACCTAAGGTTGTTTTTTTCTGATTTCCTATGGACTGATTACTGCTCCCGGGCCACAGACCCCTCTTTGTGTGCGCCCAGTGCATTACAGAGGTGACTGTCTCTGGAATGGAGGCACACATTCCGTGTACTTTCTCTACTCCTCATGCTTGTTCTTGTGTTATCAAAGAGAGAGAGGCAGCTCACACATGGGACCTGAGCCTTCAAATTCCTGCAAATCATGATCTTTATTTTATATACTGGAATCAGGCCAAACTTATTCTTCAACTCACCAAAAACTCTTTTATCAAAAGAAAACGTAAAAATCTTGACAACTCCAGAGGCTTCTTACATCTATCCAAAAACATCAACATATTTCCAGAGGTCATCCCTAGAAGCTAGCTAAGAAAGGAATAGTCTCCTGGATGAAATCATCATCTGCCAGAATATCAACAAAAAAAAAAAAAAACAAAAAAAAAAAAGCCAAGCAAGAGACTGTAAAAAAGAGAAGAGGCATCCTCCAGGAGCAGTGATTCCAGGGCCTCTTAAACTATCACCAGGTAAGAAACTCTCCTTTCTTCCACCCACCCCGACCAGGCAATTCCTTTCATAGGCTTGTAATGCACCAGCTCTGGTGGCCTGCTCATTACTGATCAGAATCAAAATCAGATACAAGAACAAAACTGGAGGAGGCTTTGTTCTTCTCCTTAACATTACTGCATTTTGGATTGGGATCCATTGCGTGTTGAACAGTCACCTAAACAAGCTGGATGGTAACTTATTGTGAGTTTTATAGTACTGGTAATTATAATCTATCCACCTGGTCACCATGTGCCATGTCACCTGGTGCCATGGATGATATTTTGATATTTCCACTCATTACAGAAATCTATGGATTTGGGCAACTTGTTGCCTGAGGTTTGCTGTGTGTTGGACCACTTTAACTGCTTTACAATAATTCTGTAAAGATACTTGACCAAAAAATGCCATACTGGACATCAAATTCTTTGGACAAACATGCACTGGACCTGAGGCCACTGTATGACCACTCCGTGCCAAATGATAGAGGGTCCGTGTCTACCTTCTGAACGGCAGGCGGCAATATCAGACATTTCGCCTCCTGAATATTTTCCACATGGCTGTACTTTGCTTTCTAGCATATCAAGTATAGTAATAAAATTTTATGTTAGACGGGTATTATTCCTGAATGTGTGGCTATTTCGACTTCTGGTCATGAAATAAGTGCTTTCCACACACGGTGCTGCGGTAGGCAACACTGAAACGGTAAGAAGTCAGTAAACAATATGGCCAAGCATCCCCGTTGTGAACTGATTTCCAATACGGTCTACTGCCACAGAGTAGGGAGGGCAAGACCAAGTATCACTCAGTAAGAAGCCACTTCGTGTTGTCAAACTGCAATTAAACCTGGAATGATGAACACTAAAGACGTCACATATAATTTTACACACACCAAAGGGAAATATCGTCACATTTCATGAAGAAGCACAAAGTGGTGGCCAAGTTTTCCATGGGGACTTTGAACTAGCTCATGAGTTTCTCATCCAATCCCACTGACCACCTGGTTCCTCCAACACTATACTTTCATTTTCCAAAATTGAATCATTTGATTATCATGTAAAATTGTGGCTTACACACAAATTAAGTAAGTCTTGCTTTTCCAGTAAATCTGTGAAAGATTTTGAGGACACCCACTTCATGGTCCACTTCATGGCACTGGCAGCAATGAAACATCTTGCTCTTGCTGGCTGACATGGCAAGATCTTCAATAAGGCAGTAATAGTCGTGCCCTGTATAATTCTAGAATACAAATATCTGAGTCATTAGCTGCTCTGATACATGTTAAATGAATATAAAACATTTCATCTCTGGAATTCTAATGGTGTATGCATACTATATGTATGGTATGTTGTAGATATCACCAACATAGAAAAAAGATTCTTTGCCATTTTACAAGATTGCCATGAGGTTCACACTGCTAGGGAAGCCCTCATGAAAGCATAACAATCAACTTTATATTTGTGAGGCACCTCTGCCTACAAGGAATGTCTGTGCAGCAACTAAAGTTGACCACACCCCAAAGCTTTAACATTAAGTCACATACAATTAATAATCTATGCAGTGAAAGAACCCAGGTGAGTAGTTGCACAAATCACCATTTCAGGTGTTGAGGGCTCTTGTGCTATGGAAGGGCGCCACCTTGGGGTCCCTTGGTGGGAATACTGCATTGTGGTAAGTTAGTTGAAATTTACGTATGGTGGTCAATCAGATGACTGGTAGAGACAGAAAATTGTAGTTCAGTTATATGATAAAAGGGAAGAATTCATGGTCTGTTAGTGGCCTGAGGTCCAGTTCAACTGTATGGATGGGTGGGAGTTGCTTCGAGTGCTCTGGAAGGGTATGTAAAACAGACCAAAGTATGACAATGATGTGGGAAGCATGGAAATGTTGTTATTTGCCTGACCTGAGCAACATATTTCAGAGAATGACTATTCACTTCCATTGCTGAGTAAAATATAACAATAGTAATGCTTTTTCATGTGTGTAGACAGGAAAGCTGGTGGCAATGTTACTGTTTTAACCATGATAAGTCATTATTTTTAGTGGTGATGGGTTACTACTTTAGTGGCATTAGTTTTTTAGTTTATAAATTCATCCATGGGTTTAGATGTAGTGTAGAATCAGCCAAGGATGTATGGTGTAGTATTTGAGGCCCCGTGTGCCAGAGGGGCGTAACCCGTAAAATCGCGTTTTGAGTAATTGCGCGTTAAAGTTATGTAATGAAAATTTGTATGTAATAGTACAAAATGCATTATTATCATATATCAAACTAATCACCAAGTCTAGATCTACCATTTTATGCATAATTTGAGTAAATTTTATTTAAATAAAATTTAAGTAAAATTTGTTTTTTCTTACCCTATTCTGTAGCCACCCCTAAAATATTGCAATATTTCTAAATTAGTTATACAAGTTCAAAATATATGATAATATATGCACTGTGTGTAAATTTCAGCCTGTTAGGTTCATATTTTGAATTTTTAAGAAATTTATGAAATTGGAAAATATGCATAATTTATGTTTTGAGACCTGAAAATACCAGTAGAAATACATAATTTTGATTAAATAATTCATACTGATATAGTTTGAGTATTCACCATTGCCGGAGAAGACAATGAACTTGATGGACTTGAAGGTGGGGGAGGGGTGGGGGGTAGTAAGTGTCGGGCTCATTGGGATCAGGGTCATCCCCCTGATCACCGCTCCCCACCTGAGTAGGTATCTGCTCCTGAGCTCTAAATAGATCTGTGAAGAAGGATTGATACGATGGCTCAACGAACTTGGAGAGGTGCTTTAGGTCTCTGACCTTATCTGCCTTCAGTTTAACACCATGAGGGTACTTTTATGGGAGGTGAACTGTCGAGAGGTTGAAGTGAGGGTCATAGGTTTGTCCTTGGCCTTTCTGGAACTTGTTGGGGGCGGGTGCATGCATATCACTATAACCAGGCTTGACCATTATCCCTATCATGTATTCCTTGTTGACAATGAAGACCCTGCCATTCTTGAAACCTGCTCCAGTAAAGCCTGCTTTGGTGACATGATTCTGCAATACATCAAAGTCAAAGAAGTCCTGCCTACTCATCGCCACAACCTTGAAGGGGTTATTATCACGGCACGAGGTCATTAGCTCCATGTAATGCGGAGTTGTGTAGACTTGTTTTCCTTTGAGTCTGCCCTCTAAGAACCTGAAGTGACACCAGCGCGTAGGAGTTAAAAGGATGACTGAGTCAGCTAGCGGGAAGGTGAGTGTGCTTACTGGCTGCAGCGGGGTGTGTTCCGAGCTGGCTCTCCCATTGGCTCTCGAGTCCGCCCCTCTTCCACACCTCCGCAAACTTAACGTGATGTTTTGATCAGATGAAAACACTTGGTTTCAAGCCTTCGTACCACAAACACAGAGCTGATTTTTGCCTGAAATCTACCACCACGTGGTTTGTGAATGCTTCTGGTGGCCAGAGCTGGCAATAACTCAAAACCGCCAATTTTTGGGTTACGCCCCTCTGGCACACGGGGCCTCATTTGTCATTTGCACTAACAGCTCCAGCATGGCACAGGTCTCCACGGCATTTGGGTGATGTTTCCCGGCTATCCAAAACAATGACAATTAATTTTTTAATAAAACATGATGATTTTAGTTGTGGATATATATTTGTGTTTACTTGTTATGATCATGTTAGGATTCTGCAGTTAATTTGCTCAAGCAATTTTGAAGCTGCTTCAGGGGAAAAAAAGGGAATTTTTTAGCAGGCCCGAGCTGTCTACTTCAGACACGGACTATTAATTTCTAGCAATGTATGATACTTTTTCACATAGACAATTTTTTCCTTTGGATAGCAGCTATGATAGTGCTAAAGCTAATCTATCACAGAAAATATTTTGTGTTGTGGCTGTTAGGATAAATAACAAACACTGCGATGTAAATCATTTGGCCATTATAACCCCTGGCTCTGCTATCTTGATCCAAGGATCATAACCTATTGTTGCTAAAATAATAACAAAATCATATTTTATTCAGAAATGAATAGTCTGTCTCTACAGTAGATTGATCAGGTCTGCTAAATAATACACCAAACAACAACCTTCATATGCATCATATTTTATCCCGAAATAATTAGTCTGCATCTCTGACACAGAGCTCTCTGGTCGGCCAAATTATAGGTTCATTCCATCACCACAAACACTCCTTGTTGAGCCCATACAGAAACCACACTGTTTACCACAACCACCAGCACCAACCAGCGAGCCACAGCAGGCACTACAGCAGCAGCCCATGTAGTCACACAGGGCTTTCCCATCATGATTTATTATCACAAGGGCTGGTGTGCCAGCACTTTTTTGCAGGGGTGTGGAGTCAGCTGTGTGGGGTGTCAGCACAACACACAACACACCATTGTTTACACCCGTCAGCTGTGTGGGGTGTCAGCACAACACACAACACACCATTGTTTACACCCGTCAGCTGTGTGGGGTGTCAGCACAACACACAACACACCATTGTTTACACCCGTCAGCTGTGAGGGGTGTCAGCACAACACACAACACACCATTGTTTACACCCGTCAGCTGTGAGGGGTGACAACACAACACACAACACACCATTGTTTACACCCGTCAGCTGTGAGGGGTGACAACACAACACACCATTGTTTACACCCGTCAGCTGTGAGGGGTGACAACACAACACACAACACACCATTGTTTACACCCGTCAGCTGTGAGGGGTGTCAGCACAACACACAACACACCATTGTTTACACCCGTCAGCTGTGAGGGGTGACAACACAACACACCATTGTTTACACCCGTCAGCTGTGAGGGGTGACAACACAACACACCATTGTTTACACCCGTCAGCTGTGAGGGGTGACAACACAACACACCATTGTTTACACCCGTCAGCTGTGAGGGGTGACAACACAACACACCATTGTTTACACCCGTCAGCTGTGAGGGGTGACAACACAACACACAACACACCATTGTTTACACCCGTCAGCTGTGAGGGGTGACAACACAACACACAACACACCATTGTTTACACCCGTCAGCTGTGAGGGGTGACAACACAACACACCATTGTTTACACCCGTCAGCTGTGAGGGGTGACAACACAACACATCAGCTGCGACATACACGACCCACTGCTGCCCCGCCTCCCCGCCCCGCCCTGCCCGCTACGCCCCTGCCCCGCGCCCCGCACAGCCACCGGGGCACACAGCACACGCCCCGCTCACATTTACGCTGCTGGACGGCTTCTTCGGGCTGGGAATGAGAGAAATCCGAAGAGTATCACAGCCGAGCCCCGAAGTAAACAGAAGGTGGTTCCTCACATGCCCGGCAGAGGGCCCTGGCGGCTTGCCTCTCGACATTGATTTTTTTGTTTTTCTCCCTCTGTCACTCGTTTGGTCCCTTCATACCCTTGTCCAGGCACTGCTCAACGCTATATTCTTGTGTTTCCTGAGAATTCGAATGTTTCTCTTGATATTTTGTTGGTGTGACGTTTGGGTGATATATACGTTTTCTTGCGCTTGACAAATATATATCTCCCAAGTCTTAATATAACTTGTCTCTCTTTCCCTATCACTAATACTCTTTCCATGATAATAATACTCTTTCATTAATGATAATACTTTGTTGGTGTGAGTTAATTCTGGGTGATGGGTTTTCCTGCGTGACAACTCCCAATAATTAAGTCTGAGGGCCAATTAATGCAGGAAGGCAAGTGTGAATTTCCCGATCGCACCTTTTAACTGGCTAATCTATCTGTTTACCCACCGAGATAAAGTCATGGTGAACAGGATATACACGCCTCAAAGAAAATCATCCGAACTCAGTTTTCTTTGAAGTGAATTCAGGGAGGCCTAGCTATATATGCTCGTTCATACTACCTCTGTTATATCAAGTGTACAAATCCTCTGTAAATAGCTGATAATGAACTCTTTGGACTGTATATATATATTACCTGACTGCAGCGTGGCACCTCCGTCGTGACAGGGGCGGTATTATTAAAATTCGCTTCCACCTCTCATATATGTCACCTATATCCAAAGGCCGAAAAGGAGATTAACTGGGTTCTCATGAGTGTATTTTTCGCATTCATGGTACAGAAGAAGGGTCACACTACCACCAGGGCCATTAAACTACCCCTGGAAATGCCCCTCAAAACCTAATAAGCCTTTTGTCACATATTCCACCCTTCGTCCCGGGTCGTGCATGGGTTCGATTTACTTAATTATGCTCCCTTTAATTTCATATCTCTTTTCCTACTCCACCAACTGCTCCTCTGTTGTCATATATATATCTTTTGGTAACCTTCAAACCTTCCGGAAACCATAGGGAAGAATGTAAAGATCGAAACAATTAACTATGAAAATGCCATGGAATGTTTATGGAAGAGATATGAAAGAAAAAAAGGAAAAGGAGGAAAAAAAGGGAGGAAAAGAGAAAAGAAGGAAGAAAAGAAAGTTAAGAAAGGACGTTAAGCAAGTGAATCAACTAAGTCGAAAAGCGTGAAAATTTAAGAGATAAAAATAAAATAAAAAGAAAGACATGAGGAGGAGAATGATGAAAAGAAGGAAAGGAGAAAATTGAGAACTGGAGCGAAGAACGGATGGAAGAAAGAAAGAAAGAAAGAGAGGAAGGAAAGAAAGAAATAGGAATGTTTATATATGGACGGGTCTCCCCCACACATTGCATGGTCATTTTCACACTTGTTTTGATTTCTACATCCTTTCCAATGGGTTTCCGGGCGGTTGGAAAGTTAGTTGAAAACATATATATGACAACAGAATAGCAATTGTTGGCTATTTAAGTAGGAGAGGAAACGGGCTAAAGGTGCATATGAAGTAAATCTTAACCCAATAATGTGACAAGGTCCTCCGCGCGTCCTGTGGCAGTGGCGACGATTTACTCTTTTTTTACCAACTTAATTTCTTATTTTTTTTTACAGTTTCCGTGTCATCTACAGCAGCATCGTGTATGTAAAGCACTTCTTTTACGGCCAGACGTCGAAATAACCACACCTTAGAAATAATATCCATCTTGCATCAAATTAGATTAGACTAGAGATGCAAGAAAGCAAAACAGTATCCATGAGCGAATTATTCAGGCTACGAAACATCTCATGCTGCCTTCACCTGTGGTAGTAATTAACCCAAAATTATAATGGTATCCACTAAATCTGTGAAAAATTAGATGAAATGTTTTTTCAACTGATTTCAATAGCCATGGGGATCAACATTTGCCCCACCCCCAAAAAAAGATAGGGCATGTAGAGGTTCGGGATTTTTTTTTACAGGGGTCAAAGGTCAATGACCTTTCGTTAAAAGGTCCAAATTTCTATCTCGCAAATGAAACGTCATAAATGATGAGGAAGCCTAAAAAGCACGAATTTGGCAGGATGCTCAAAAACACAACAGAGAAACTTGGCTTGGACATGGAAAGCAGGATGCATGTTGTAGATGGGGGATGGAATTCAACAAGTGAAAGGGAGGAGTGGCGCAAGCATCAAAGGCACAGCTGATAGTTATGTCAGATATGTTCAAGGAAGGTTCAATGCTGCTGCAGTAGTGTTTGATGGCTATGGGAAGGGACCATCAACCAAAGATCATGAACAGATGCGCAGAATGGCAGGCAGAACAATATCTCATAATTTGAGAGTCACACCAGACCTGATTGTATCGTGTGATAGGGAACAATTTCTTGGCAATGAGGAGAACAAAGAGGCAGTTACCAAGATTCTGTCTGCACAGCTGACGTGCCACAACATCAAGGTACACCATGCACGAGGTTATGTTGACACACTGGTCGTTAAGACAGCTATTGAACTTGTCAAAAGTGTGAGCACTCCTGTAGTTGTCGTTGCCCATTACAAGACACCGACATATTAATACTTCTCGTGTAGCACCGACCTGTCAATTGCACAAATCTGATCCTACTCTCAGACATGGATAGCCTGCATGTATGATATATCGTCAGTAAGAATTGGTGACCAAAGTGATCTTTTGTTCAAGTATGCATGGTCAGGCAATGCCACTGTATCATCTATCTATGGACACACAAAGGAGGCAATCTACAAATGCGACTTTCCAAGACATGTCATCAACATATTCATGAACACTAATTCCTCTCACGATGAGATATAAAACATGCAGGTGTCAAAGCAATACAGGTGACATGTGGATGTGGAGATACTCCTTTAGAGAAAGCTCGTTTCCTCAAATTTCAGAAGCAAGCTACAATGGGCAAGATTGATTCCCATCCTGAGTACCTCCCGGCAGGATCTATCGACTTGCATAAGTCACGAACTCCATGGGCGTCCCCTTGGCCTCCTCCACTCAGGATTGTCTCTTACAGAGACAACCCGATGAGCAAGATCAGCTTCTGGGTAATGTGCCACGTGCCCGTATAGCCGAAGTCATTCCAGCGATATCCCATGATTATGCGTAGATATTTATTACCAAAGGCATCAATCCGCCTTTTTAAGTCCCCGTTTAGTGTCCATGTCTCACAGCCATAGAGTAGGACAGGGAGCACAAGGGACTTGAAGATCCGGTTCTTTGTCCTCCTGCACAGGGTATCGACAACGCCATATACTTGTGCTGAGCGAGTCCATAACATCGTGGGTCAAGCCAATCCTTTAAAGCCCCTATTACACGTATCCGGTTTCCTACGGCGCCGTCGGTCGCGACGCTAGCATATGTTCAAACCGGAGCGTGTGATAGCAAATCGGCCGTATGAACGCTCACCCACGGCCGGCCGGATGAACTTTCGATAAAGTTGGCCGTACGGCCAACCTTCAAACAGCACGCTAGAGCAATAGCAACGAGCTTGTCGTCGAGAGAAGGCATGTCACTCCTCCACCACATCCAGTGCTACACTGACCCACTTGCCACCGGCCGTTCAAATACGTGTAATAACTCTAGCCGTAGGCCAGAATTTTCCTACGGCGCCGTAGGCCAGGTTGGCCGTAGGAAACCGGATACGTGTAATAGGGGCTTAAGACTTCCTGGCGAGACTCACCGCTCTTCTGAACTAAGCTACCAAGGTATGTGTAATTTTCCGAGATCTCAATGTCCTCGCTACACACATGAACAGACTGGACTGTTTCAACTAGTAAGCCTCCAAACACCTGTGCCTTGGTCTTGGCCCAGGAGATCTTAAACCAAGACTTTTTAGCGTGAGGAGTAGAGAAAGTACGTGGAATGTATACCTCCATTCCAGAGACAATCACCTCTGTGATGCGCTGGGCACACACAGAGGGGTCTCCCTCCTGGAAGCAGTACCTATACTCATTCCACGGGAAATCGGAAAAGTACATCCTCAGGTCGTCCCACCGAGCTGAAGCAAAATGCCAGAAGCATCGTTTCTTCGGTGGGTCCAGAGGGTGTACAGGAGCGATAGGACAGGATACAGAAATAAGGTTGTGATCGGAGGAGCCCAACGGAAAGAACAGTTCGACAGAGTAAGCAGAAGGGTTTGAGGTAAGGAAGAGGTCTGGTATGTTGGGCCGGTCTCCAAGACGGTCGGGAATATGTGTAGGGTGCTGAACCAACTGCTCTAGGTCGTTGAGGAGAGAAAAGTTGTAGGCTTGTTCACCAGGAGGGTCAGTGAAAGAGGATGAAAGCCAAAGCTGGTGGTGAACATTGAAATCTCCCAAGATGGAGATTTCAGCGAAGGGAGAGCGAGTCAAGATGTGCTCCACTTTAAAGTTCAAATAGTCAAAGAATTTTACATAGTTAGTAGAGTTAGGTGAGAGATAAACAGCACAGATGTATTTAGTAATAGAATGACAATGAAGTCTTAGCCAGATGGTGGAAAATTCAGAAGAGTCAAGGTCGTGGGCACGCGATGACCTCGGATGTTGCAGAAATTGATAAGAAAGAGGTTCGAGGAGTTATCAAGACATATATATATATATATATATATATATATATATATATATATATATATATATATATTTATTGTATATATATATATATATATATATATATATATATATATATATATATATATATATATATATATATATATATATATATATATATATATATATATATATATATATATATATATATATATATATATATATATATATATATATATATATATATATATATATATATATATATATATATATAAAATATATATATATATATATATATATATATATATATATATATATATATATATATATATGTAATATATATATATATATATATATATATATATATATATATATATATATATATATATATATATATATATATATATATATATATATATATATATATATATATATATATATATATATATATATATATATATATATATATATATATATATATATATATATATATATATATATATATATATATATATATATATATATATATATATATATATATATATTTTTTTTTACAACAAAGGAGGCAGCTCAAGGGCAGAAAAAAAAGAAAACAATAACCAAAAAAAAAAAAAAAGCCCGCTAATCGCTGCTCCCATAAAAGAATCAGAAGAGGTGGCCAAAAGCAAGGTCAAATTCGGGAGGAGAGGTGTCCTGACACCCTCCTCTTGAAAGAGTTCAAGTCATAGGCAGAAGGAAATACAGATGAAGGAAGATTGTTCTAGAGTTGACCAGCGTGAGGGATGAAAGAGTGAAGATGCTGGTTAACTCTTGCATAAGGGGTTTGGACAGTATAGGGATGAGCATGAGTAGAAAGTCGTGTGCAGCGGGGCCGCGGGAGGGGGGGAGGCATGCAGTTAGCAAGTTCAGAAGAGCAGTCAGCGTGGAAATATCGATAGAAGATAGAAAGAGAGGCAACACCGCGGCGGAATTTAAGAGGTAGAAGACTATCAGTAGGAGGAGGAGAGCTGATGAGACGAAGAGCCTTAGCCTCCACTCTGTCCAGAAGAGCTGTGTGGGTGGAGCCCCCCCACACGTGAGATGCATACTCCATACGAGGGCGGACAAGGCCCCTGTATATGGATAGCAACTGCGCGGGGGAGAAGAGCTGGCGAAGACGATACAGAACGCCCAACCTCGAGGAAGCTGATTTAGCGAGAGAGGAGATATGAAGTTTCCAGTTGAGATTTTGAGTTAAGGATAGACCGAGGATGTTTAGTGTTGAAGAAGGTGACAGCTGAGTGTTGTCGAAGAATAGGGGATAGGTGTTTGGAAGATTGTGTCGAGTTGATAGGTGGAGAAATTGAGTTTTTTAGGCATTGAAGGACACAAGGTTCCTTCTGCCCCAGTCGGAAATGATAGTAAGATCTGAGGTTAAGCATTCTGCAGCCTCCAGTTTGGAGTTGTGTACTTCCTGTTTTGATGGTCTTCTATTGAAAGAAGTTGAATAATGCAGAGTGGAGTCGTCGGCATACGAGTGGACAGGACAGTTTGTTATGGAAAGAAGATCATTGATGAATAACAGGAAGAGAGTGGGTGATAGGACAGAGCCCTGTGGAACGCCACTGTTGATAGGTTTAGGGGAAGAGCAGTGACCGTCTACCACCGCAGAGATAGAACGGCCGGAAAGGAAACTGGAGATAAAGGAACAGAGAGAGGGATAGAATCCGAAAGAGGGCAGTTTAGAAAGTAAAGACTGGTGCCAGACTCTATCGAAGGCTTTCGATATGTCTAGCGCAACAGAGAAAGTTTCACCGAAACTGCTAAGAGAGGATGACCAAGAGTCAGTTATGAGAGCAAGAAGATCGCCAGTAGAACGCCCCTTGCGGAATCCATACTGGCGATCAGATAGAAGATTAGAAGTGGAAAGGTGCTTTTGAATCTTCCGGTTAAGGATTGATTCAAAAGCTTTAGATAGACATGAAAATAAAGCTATTGGGCGGTAGTTTGAGGGATTGGAGCGGTCACCCTTCTTAGGCACAGGCTGTACAAAGGCATACTTCCAGCAGGAAGGAAAGATAGATGTTGATAGGCAGAGACGAAAGAGTTTGACCAGGCAGGGTGTCAGCACAGAAGCACAGTTTTTAAGGACAATAGGAGGCACTCCATCAGGTCCATAAGCCTTCTGAGAGTTGAGGCCATAGAGGGCATAGAAAACATCATTAGGAAGAATCTTAATAACAGGCATAAAGGAGTCAGAGGGGGGATGAGTAGGAGGAATATGCCCAGAATCGTCCAAGGTGAAGTTTTTACAGAAAGTTTGAGCGAAGAGTTCAGCCTTAGAGACAGACGAGACGGCAGTGCTGCCGTCAGGGTTAAGGAGAGGAGGGAAGGAGGAAGAAGTGAAATTGGAAGAGATATTTTTGGCTAGATGCCAGAAGTCACGGGAAGAATTAGAAGAAGCAAGGTGTTGACATTTTCTATTTATAAAAGAAGCTATATATATATATATATATATATATATATATATATATATATATATATATATATATATATATATATATATATATATATATATATATATATATATATATATATATATATATATATATATATATATATATATATATATATATATATATATATATATATATATATATATATATATATATATATATATATATATATATATATATATATATATATATATATATATATATATATATATATATATATATATATATATATATATATATATATATATATATATATCCATCTATCTATTCATCTATCTGTCTATCTATCTATCTATCTATTCATCTATTCATATATCTGTCTATCTATATATCTATATATGTATATATATATATATATATATATATATATATATATATATATATATATATATATATATATAAGAAATGTATAGTACGGCCGGTAAAATAGGTTGATTTGCAAAGTGAAATGATTTAAAAAAATAGTTACTTTTTTATTCAGATATCTTTAAATGGTTTTAATACAATGTAGTCAACATATTGAAGTGTTCATATAAGAATTTTTATGCAGATATATTAATTTCTGTGGCGTCAGGAAGGTTTTTCGTCGCGGCGCGTGAAATGAGTCAGATTCGGCGAATTTTCGTCGCGACTTTAAATTCTGGTCAAGCTTGAGCGAAAACTACTGAAGCTAGGAAGGCGTGCTTGGTGGGAAATGAAAGATCTTTTAATACAGATTAATAATCAGAAAAAAAATATAGAGCAATAAATAAATATAAATAAGTTATAAGGAAAAAACTAGGATGTGTCCAAATCGCGGCAAAAGGGACGAAAAACAGGCTATTTTGTGACGGCTCGACGACGAACTTGGAATCGTGCTATCAAAAACTCCTTCGAGTTGGTCAAGCTACATTGCCAAGAGGGGCTATATGCCAAAGTACAGCCTTCTGGAGGCAATAGCAAGGCCACACTAGACAAAAACGGAAAAGTGTTTGGAGTTCGTCAACATCGCTCTCGACAGGGTTTACGTTGTGAGCTCTAGCGACGAAACTACTGGGAGAAGGGAAATGTTATGCTGCATATTGTCAGGGTTAAATCATTTGTTAAATAAGCTTTTTGAAATTCTCAAAAAACGAGTGGGTTTCAAGATTGGGAAGTCAAAAATAGTTTTTTTCCGTGTCGTTTCTTGCGAATTTATTCGATTTTTGACCCTTTCGAGTCGGGTTTTGAGCACAGTCGGGGATTATTAAAAATATAGCCCTTTTATTTTGCCGTCGATTGATACCAAAACCTTTACTGTAGCCCCAGAAATAAGGGAGTAATGGCGATTCGCACCAAAGCGGTTGATTTTCCAACATTCGCGGCTTAATGACAAGGGCGCCGCAGAATCAAAAGAGTAAGCCGTCCATTACTTGAGATGTCACTGACTGAATCAAAAGCCTTCTTGTGATCAATATAGGCTGCAATCAATCAATCGAAACTCGCATCAGTACACGAAGCGCTTGGCTAAGGTCAATTGTCGACTTACCAGGCGTGACTTCAGACTGCTTGCAGGTCTTTACTGCTTCAGCAGCTAGTTGCGAATCCTCAAAAGCAATAGATGGAAGGCATCTTGCCGGGCACACTGAGATACGTAATACCACTGTAGTTGTTGCAATCCTGGCGGTCCCCTTTCCCTTTCCAGATAGGGTAGACTATAGCCCTCTTTTCCAGCCAGTAAGAATGGCACCAGATTGCCATACGGCAGTCGAGATCGTGTGCAACCCGCGGATCATGGCCTCACCTTTAGCTTTGAGCAGCTCCGCACTGATGATACAGGTACCTGCTGCCTCAACTTTGCCACAGCCTCTCTGACCTCGTCAAGAGAGGGTGGGCTTTCGTCGATGTATGGATCAGCATCCGTCACCTGCAACCCAGCAACCGGAAGCTGCTCGCTTGGAGGGTCTACAGTGCACAACTGCTCAAAGTACTCAGCCAAACGAACCGTCTGCCTATTCATGTCAGAAACGAGGCAGCCATTACCTGTTCGTAGAGCGCTCACCTGAGAGGGAGGCTCGGAGCAGAGCTCCTTCAGTGCTCAATTAGCACGTCGGAAGTTATTTGCATTGAAATGACCCTCGATGTTCTCAGCGGCACTCCTGACATATCTCTCTTTGTCTCTTCTCAGGAGAGTTCTAGTTTTACGCAACAGGGCCCTATATTGTCCCGATTTCCAGCAAGCCTGTTAGCGAGACCATTCTCGATAAAACCCAGTCTTCCCTAAGGCAAAACCACTCCTAGATCTCGGGCGCTCTCCAATACACTCCTTTGCAGCTTGGACAATTTCAAGTTTGAAGGTTTTCCACAGTTCTACAGAATCCTAATTCTTCTGAGCACAATATATATATATATATATATATATATATATATATATATATATATATATATATATATATATATATATATATATATATATATATATATATATATATATATATATATATATATATATATATATATATATATATATATATATATATATATATATATATATATATATATATATATATATATTTGGCCTATGGTACTTGCCTGTTCTTCCCAAGAAACAAGAGGAAAAAAGCTTCCTTGAAGAATTTAGCAGAACCGTTGACGCTTTAACACTGGTGAGTATTACGCTCCGAGAATGTAACGGAAAGCAATATTTGGACAATAAAAGTCATCTCTTTACTATTGGTCATGTTGGAGCTTTGCTCAGCTGCATCACATTGCACTCGTGATTCGGAGAAGTATCTATTCTGTGACGAAAAATATCGTACTAGCAAAAAGACAAATATATATCTATATATACTCAATATTGAAAATATCTTCAACACATTTTTTTGTGTGTTGAGAGATTAATGGAATCTTTTGGTACGGCTGCATGGAACCTTACATCACACCCTCACACATTTTCTCCCTCATTACTTTCTCTCCTCCTTGTTCGGTGAAGAGCTTCCTCCTCCACCCCCTTAAGTCAAGTCGTCGTCAGTGCACCTCTTCCATTACCTTTCACATCGATATTTACAACTCTCGCCAGTGGTTCATCCTTCATTCTAACACTACCGAACCACCGACCTTTGGTGCACCAATCCGACTATAATATCTTCATCGCCAGAAACTCGATCTCTCCATTTGGTACCGGTCATGTATCTCAACACTCCCGTCACAGCTCTTCAGAAGATCATCTGGCTTCGTATTGTCAAGATCCACCCGGCGATTGCGAGTCCAACTCGTGATCAGGCCGAAACACACACACACACACACACACACACACACACACACACACACACACACACACACACACACACACACACACACACACACACACACGTTTGTTTGATTGTATGCAACATACATAAATCATATATATTTGAGGGACAAAACTAAGAAAATGTGGAGGAGAATTGAAAACAGTGAATCATAACATTAACATTGTAGAAAGAATGAATCATAACATTAATACTGTACAACCCAGTAACAAAGTGTTAGCAACCACTGATGTGCTGAGGGGAGTTTGTTGCCGCTGAGCACAATAACCCAACAGCGTCACCACATAATGCAGCGTGGCAGGGAGGGCAGCCGCGCCACCTCTGCCTTCAGCACCACCGCCGTCACCTTCCGCCTCGCCACGTACCCGTGTCTGGGCACCCGGACGACCATCATCATTTTGCATCTCGTACAGCGGCGATTGGACGTCTACGTCATCATCCTCGCCGTCAGTGTCGCTGGCAGGTACGATCCCATTGTGCAGCGGTGCGCCGGCAGGTGTGCTGCTTCGTAGCTCCTCCAGAGTGTCTGGGCTTGGGTCTGTCGCGTGTGGGTAGTCAGCGGACTCTGAGGCGTGCAGGTTGTCCCTTGAAGAGGCGAGGGTTGTCGCTGAGAGGGGCTCTGTGGCAGGGCCCGTGGTGACTGCCGTGTCTGTGGCTGTGGTGGCTGTGGCGTTGTCCATGTCAGCGGTGGCGGGGGTGATGGTGACGTCTGCACAGGCCCGATACTCTGCCCGCCCAGCCCGGCTCATTGTTACGAACTTCCACTGTCAATACAAAGCAAAGAACGCAAAGATTTATTAGAATACATATCTTGACGAATGGGGTCATGTCTCCCTGAGGGCAAGGTATGAATAAAAGATAGTAATAAGAGAGCTATTCCAGTTATTATCAGTAAAGTGGAAATAGATGTACGAATATACGGATTCATTATTAGGCAAAGCTAAAGCTGTTGTTTGTGCTGCGTCTCATTGGCCCTTGAACTGTGGTGGGCGAGAAACAACTACCCAGGGACACGGCAAGTAGGATGTCCAGGTTACCACAAATTGCCTTCCCCAGGACTCCTCAGTTATCCACACAGAGAGGCTGAGCAGCTCGGTGTGTTGCGCACCGGCTGCCCGGGCTAGGACCTGAATCTGGGCCTGAGGATTCATAGCTAGGCCTGCTATCCACTACATCACGGAGGTGCATTAGTTGTTGAATGAGTAAAATTAACACTTGAATAGCATATGGAAGAACTAAAATAGAAAGTTTTGCGCGGTAGAGTTTAAAGGTTAACTTGAAAGATCGTATGCCAGCGACTGGAATCTGTAGTGTTTATGGTGGTGGTGATGGTAGTGTCTATGGTGGTCGTCGTAGTAGTGGTGGTGGTGGTAGTAGTGTTTATGGTGGTGGTGATGGTAGTGTCTATGGTGGTCGTCGTAGAAGTGGTGGTGGTGGTAGTAGTGTTTATGGTGGTGGTGGCGGTGATGGTAGAGTCTATGGTGGTGGTGATGGTGGTGGTGGTGGGAGTGGTGGTGGGTGTAGCGGTAGAGGCGATGGTGCACAGTTAGCGGTGTCGGTGCTGGACTGGACTGGCTCCGTATTCTCAGACGCGTTCGATTCTCACGGCAACTGTATCCAAACGCCACTAAGTAGATCGATTGGGGTTTCATGAGTGTTTTTCCAACGTTCATGGTGCGGAGGCCTTGTCAAACTATCACTAGGACTATAAAACTATCCAAGGAAATACAGATTATCTTCCACGAAAGCCTTACCATATGTGGATGTGTGAGCTCCGAAAGGTTTGGAAATATGGGCCTTGACTTAGGGTCGTATTTTAAAACATCTCGTCTCCCAAGTTCACATATTTGCCAAGGCTTCGTATGAGTTGAGGACATTTCCAGGAGTAGTTTTATGACCCTGGTGGTAGTTTGACTCTTCCTCAGTACCATGAGCCTAGCGAAACACTCATTAGAATTCGATTGATCACTTCTCTGACCTTTAGAAACAGTTGATGTGTGAAGCGAATGTGTCTTACTATACCGGGCGCAGCTTGTGTATATGGCAGCGACGGTAAACATGGGAACACTGTACACACGATCTCCTCCCTTCTGTATTTTCTTTCATGGCAACAGATCAGTGCGTCACATACCTGGAGGACGCAGGCGGGGCAGGACACCCCTTGAGGCAGGCGAAGGACATGTCTGAGCCTGGCAAACTTGTGGCTCACGCTGACGGGGATCTGACTCCTGTCCTGGTCATCCTGAAGGTGGACAAGACTGGTTGGAAACAAAAGACGTGCTACCGGGTGAGATTTTTTTTTGTACAGTAGAGGAAGCAGCTCAAGGGCAATACAAAGACAATGACGCCCACCAGCACTACTCCTGTACAAGAAAGTAGAGTAGAGTGACCAAAAGAGAGGTCAGTGAGGTCAGGATGAGGAAGAAAGATGAGAAGAGGAAAGATGAGGAAAAGGAATAAAAGGGTTGTGGAAAAGAAAGTAGAGTGGCTAAAACAGAGGTCAGTGAGGTCAGGACGAGGAGAGATGAGGAAGAGGAATAAAACGGTTGTAGAAAATAAAATAGAGTGGATAAAAGAGAGAAGAGGCAGAAAGAGGAAACGGAGGAAAATGTAAAAAAATAAGACACAGGAGATGAAGGGGAAGAGAGATGATGATAAGAAAAAAAAGAGATACGGCTTTAGGAGCGGGGAGGAGGAGAAGGAGGAGGAGGAGAGACAAAATATTAAGACAAAGGCAAATGTAGGAGAAGGAAAGAAAAAGGAGATGATGTGAAGAAATGAGACAAATGTAGAAAGATGACAAGGAAGAGGAAGAGGAAGTGAAGAAAAGAGACAGAAGAAAAGATGAAGAGATGAAAAAAAGGATGATGGGAGGAGGAAGAGGAAGAGGAAGATGAGGAAGAGAAGGAAACGGCGAAGGAGAGAAAAAAAGATACGGTTACAGGGACACGAAAGAGGGAAAGAAAGGACCGTATAGAAAGGAAGATGAAAAGCAGTGAACGAGACTCGGAAGGTGAAGCGGAAAGACTGAGGGTCGAATTTTAAGACATTTCATCGCCCAAAAACACATATATGACAAGGCTTTCGTAGGAGTTGTGGGCCTTTCCAGGAGTACTTCTGTGATAGTGTGACCCTTCCTCTGTACCGTGAACCTGTAGAAACACTCATTAGAACCCGACTGACCTCCTCTTTGACCTTTAGAAATAGATAATGTGAAAAGCGAAAGTGTCTCTTGTAATACCGCCCTGAAAGTTGACGAAAGGTGATAAAAAGATGCGGGGAGAGGAGGATGTAGGTGAGGAAGGGATGCGAGAGGAGGAAGCGGAGGAGGAGGAGGAGGAAAATTAGTACCGACGGAGTAGAATGAAAACAGACTAGGTTTCATTAAGTGTTCATATCAGCAAAGCAACATACACCGTGAAAAAATGAGATAAAGTTGGAAAAAAATTACTGTTTAGTGTGAAAATAATGCTCATCAATCATCATTTTGGCAATATTTAGTTTTTGTTTCATCGTTCATATTTCCGGAGTGACGTGTTCCCTTCCATGAGTACACGGCAGCGCGGGTCACCCCTCCCCCGCGTCCACCGGTGGCTCCATGCAATGATTGTCCTGGCGTGTGATCTCCCTTCAGAAGGCACGTTTATCTGTGACATCATGACATTAAGGTCGGTATTATAAGACACTTTCGCTTCTCACATCACCTATTTCTAAAAGTCAAAGCGGGGGTCAGTCGGGTTCTAATGAGTGTTTCTTCAGGTTCATGGTACAGAAGAAGACTCACACTACCACCAGGGTCACAAAACTACCCATGGAAATGCCCACAACTCCTACGAAAGCCTTGTCAAATATGTGTTCTTACGTGGCGATATGTCTTGTAATTTGACCCTAAATTTCTCGGGTTTTTCAAGCTTTCTAACTTATTTCCCATTTTCTCATTCCCTCACTTCGTTTTCTTTCACTATTCCTCTTCCAACTTTCTTGTATAATCTTCTTTTTTTCTCATAATTACCTATTTCGTTCTTTCTCCTTCCCTCTTTCCAATTTCCTTACGATCCCACACGCCGTTTTCTTCATCAATGCGATTTTTTAAGGTATATTGTTTCGTTGATTATAATTTGAAGAGTTAAATTCGCTGCCAGTGTTCAATGCTTTACATAACTCTATACATTTATATATCATATGAAGACTGTAATCGGTGCAATGCTTTATATCACAAGAAAACAATATTCAGATACGATATACAAAAAAAAAGTTTAATTAAGATATACGCACACAGACTGGCGAACAATTCTGTGTCACAAAGGTCGTGGGAGCGGCGTTGCTCTCACCAAGGTCATGACAGCTGCTGCCCCCAGACGTCACGGAGGGACCGCTGCCGCACAAAGGTCACGCCGGTGCTACGGAAAGGTCACGGCGGGGAGAACTACGAAGGTCAAAGGCTCTTATTATTAAGCATCGCGCCTCCCAAGCACACTCATTTGGCAAGGCTGTCGCAGGAGTTTGGGGCATCTCCAGAATAACTTTTAAGATTCTGGAGCTAGTCTGACCCTACTTCTGTGCCTTGAACCTAAAGAAACCCTCATTAGAACCCGACTGATCTCCTTTACGGCCTTTGAAAGTAGTTGACGTGACAGGCGGAAGCGTCTAACAATACCACACAAAGGCTCGTATTATTAATCAAACGTTGCGGGCTTTAGTTACGACCGTTTTTGAAGGTAACAGCGGAGATACATCGGGTTTTCCTGGGTATTTTCCCGTTCATAGTGCAGAAGCCTTCCAAAACTACCGCCAGGATCAAGAAACCACCGATGGAAACCCCTACAACTTCTGCGAGAGCCTTTTTCAATAACTGTACTCAGGTTTTGAAGTTTGATAATATGGGCCAAAGAGTTGAGAAGGAGAGCAGTTTTTAAATACACTAACGGTCGGGTTACACATATGAGGTTCAGCGATACGGTTCATCCCAGATAGTTATCCGCAATGAAACGTATGTCCATCCGCCATCAATTCACACTATACGTAAAGTGACCGGCACGGAACGTATCGTTCCGGACCGACAAAATATTTTTCAATGGTAAACCCATAATATCACACTGCTGCGGACCTGCACGTCTCCGGCGCGGACCTCCACCAGCACTTGCCGGTCGGAATTGTCGGCGATAATATTTTGCAGGTCCGTGCCGGTACGGAACGGTCCGTAGCCGGTCAGTGTTGGATAGTGTGAACACGCTTCCGTCACCCACCGGCACCAGCACAGCAGACAGGCGTGGCCTCGGGGAGCGTACGACCGCATTCTCTCTCTCTCTCTCTCTCTCTCTCTCTCTCTCTCTCTCTCTCTCTCTCTCTCTCTCTCTCTCTCTTAAGCACACAGCCAGCTTTTCTTTCGCTGTTATTGCCTCCCAAAGTGATGTGTTTGTTTTAGTGATGGTGTCCTCAAGTAGATTTAGCAACTCATGAAAGTGATGTCTGGACAGCCTGAAATACTGCTGGAACTTTTGTTCGTCGTCTATCAGTTCTTTGTATAGTGTTGCATATTCTCCCTCTGTTTTCCTTTTCTTTAATGATTTATGTACCCAAAGTCTTTTGTTTTTCTTTTGGAGATTTTCATTTTCCTCTTCTTCCATAAGAAGTGCTATCACTGCCAAGTCATTCTCGAACATGATTAACACAGCTGAGATGTGTCCGGGATAAAGGACAGGATCGTACTGCTGAGAAAGAGACGGTGTGAGCACGGTGTTGACGGTCCATGACGGTCCCGTGCAGGTCCGGGCCGTTTACGTGCTGGTGTAGTGTGAATACACATGCTGGTGCCGGTCAGTTACGGCCCCGTTCAAGTACGGTCACGCGCCGTAAACGTGCTGGTGTAGTGTGAATCGGCCTCTATCCGTAACAGTCCGCACGGAACCGCCAATATTCAATCCGCAGTGAAACGTATCGCTGACCTGCGTATGTGTGACCCCAGCCTAACTCACAACGCTTTGTTTGCGGTGTTGAAGAGCAAGTTAATTCTTGTCATGGCTGGCGTGCAGTGCTTACTTTCTCACTGGGCCTCCCGCTCCTCTGCTCAGGTGAGTGCTGCGTCTCATTACACATTGAAGGCAAGGAGCTGTCATGCCGCAGTGTGTGGGCAGCATGGCGGGTGATGATAATGATGATGATAATAAGGGCAGCATGGCGGGTGATGATAATGATGATGATAATAAGGGCAGCATGGCGGGTGATGATAATGATGATGATGATAAGGGCAGCATGGCGGGTGATGATAATGATGATGATGGTAAAGGCAGCATGGCGGGTGATGATAATGATGATGATGGTAAAGGCAGCATGGCGGGTGATGATAATGATGATGATAATAAAGGCAGCATGGCGGGTGATGATAATGATGATGATAATAAGGGCAGCATGACGGGTGATGATAATGATGATGATAATAAGGGCAGCATGACGGGTGATGATAATGATGATGATAATAAGGGCAGCATGGCGGGTGATGATAATGATGATGATAATAAGGGCAGCATGGCGGGTGATGATAATGATGATGATAATAAGGGCAGCATGGCGGGTGATGATAATGATGATGATAATAAGGGCAGCATGGCGGGTGATGATAATGATGATGATCAGAAGGGCAGCATGGCGGGTGATGATAATGATGATGATAATAAGGGCAGCATGGCGGGTGATGATAATGATGATGATAATAAGGGCAGCATGACGGGTGATGATAATGATGATGATAATAAGGGCAGCATGACGGGTGATGATAATGATGATGATAATAAGGGCAGCATGGCGGGTGATGATAATGATGATGATAATAAAGGCAGCATGGCGGTGATGATAATGATGATGATAATAGGGCAGCATGGCGGGTGATGATAATGATGATGATAATAAGGGCATGATGGCGTGTGATGATAATGATGATGATAATAAGGGCAGCATGGCGGGTGATGATAATGATGATGATAATAAGGGCAGCATGGCGGGTGATGATAATGATGATAATAAGGGCAGCATGACGGGTGATGATAATTATGATGATAATAAGGGCAGCATGGCGGGTGATGATATGATGATGATAAGGGCAGCATGGCGGGTGATGATAATGATGATGATAATAAGGCAGCATGGCGGGTGATGATAATGATGATGATGATAAGGGCAGCATGGCGGGTGATGATAATGATGATGATAATAAGGGCAGCATGGCGGGTGATGATAATGATGATGATACTAAAGGCATGGCGGGTGATGATAATGATGATGATAATAAGGGCATGGCGGGTGATGATACTGATGATGATAATAAGGGCAGCATGACGGGTGATGATAATGATGATGATAATAAAGGCAGCATGACGGGTGATGATAATGACGATGATAATAAGGGCAGCATGGCGGGTGATGATAATGACGATGATAATAAGGGCAGCATGGCGGGTGATGATAATGATGATGATAATAAGGGCAGCATGGCGGGTGATGATAATGATGATGATAATAAGGGCAGCATGGCGGTGATGATAATGATGATGATAATAAGGGCAGCATGGCGGGTGATGATAATGACGATGATAATAAGGGCAGCATGGCGGGTGATGATAATGACGATGATAATAAGGGCAGCATGGCGGGTGATGATAATGATGATGATAATAAGGGCAGCATGGCGGGTGATGATAATGATGATGATAATAAGGGCAGCATGGCGGGTGATGATAATGATGATGATAATAAGGGCAGCATGGCGGGTGATGATAATGACGATGATAATAAGGGCAGCATGGCGGGTGATGATAATGACGATGATAATAAGGGCAGCATGGCGGGTGATGATAATGACGATGATAATAAGGGCAGCATGGCGGGTGATGATAATGACGATGATAATAAGGGCAGCATGGCGGGTGATGATAATGATGATGATAATAAGGGCATGGCGGGTGATGATAATGATGATGATAATAAGGGCAGCATGGCGGTGATGATAATGACGATGATAATAAGGGCAGCATGGCGGGTGATGATGATGATGATAATAATAAGGGCAGCATGGCGGGTGATGATAATGATGATGATAATAAGGGCAGCATGGCGGGTGATGATAATGATGATGATAATAAGGGCAGCATGGCGGGTGATGATAATGATGATGATAATAAGGGCAGCATGGCGGGTGATGATAATGATGATGATTTGTTTGTGTGTGTGTGTGTGTGAGAGAGAGAGAGAGAGAGAGAGAGAGAGAGAGAGAGAGAGAGAGAGAGAGAGAGAGGGCTTACCTGCAGGAGGTGTTTGAAGCACTCGTGGGTCTCTGTGTCCCAGACGCTGAGCCGCGGACACAGGCGGTACTCGAAGTGGCCGGTGCTCGCCGCCGTCACCTCCGCCTCCACCACCGCCGCCTGGGGAAGAGGACGGCTGTTAGTTGGTATTGTTAAACGCTTCCACCTGCCACATCAACTACTTCCAAAGGACAAAAAGGAGATCAACCGAATTTTAACGACTGTGTTTTTAGGTTCATGGCACAGAAGAAGGGTCAGTCTACCACCAGGGTCATAAAATTACCCAAGGAAATGACCCAAACTCTCATGAGAGCCTCGTCAAATATGTGAGATCAGGCATAATAATGTTTATATATATAGCCTTTACGACCCTGACCAACGTTGCTAGATTGTCGTACTCAGCCTCCTATGTTTGCCGATTTCCGACACAAAAACTGCCTCCTCGACCCCAATAACTGCCTTCATATATAGTTATCATTAAAATGGTAAATTATTGGTGTTTTTTGGCAATATCTATGGCTCAGAAACCGGTACATACGAGGCTCTGAGTACGATAGTCTGGCAACGGTGACCCTGACACACACACACACACACACACACACACACAGGCAGAATAACCCAAACCTATAAAGTACCTTCAATCCTGCATGAAACAATTAAAATACAATCTAAGAGGATCCTTTAAGTTTAAAATAATGTCTTGTGAGGCTGAAGTCATGCATATGTGTGGCGCTAAATGTGATGCTTGATATAGCTGTGACGTGTGTTATACTTTATTGTGTGACGGAGATGGCCACTAATGTCATTTTGCATCTGAAACCGCTGTACTCTACTTTTGTTAAGGGTTCCCGATCGCTATTATTGTCATATAGCTCTGAAACCGCTACTCTTCTTTTGTTAAGGGTTCCCGATCGCTATTATTGTCATATAACTCTGAAACCGCTACTCTTCTTTTGTTAAGGGTTCCCGATCGCTATTATTGTCATATAACTCTGAAACCGCTACTCTTCTTTTGTTAAGGGTTCCCGATCGCTATTATTGTCATATAACTCTGAAACCGCTACTCTTCTTTTGTTAAGGGTTCCCGATCGCTATTATTGTCATATAACTCTGAAACCGCTACTCTTCTTTTGTTAAGGGTTCCCGATCGCTATTATTGTCATATAACTCTGGAACCGCTACTCTTCTTTTGTTAAGGGTTCCCGATCGCTATTATTGTCATATAACTCTGAAACCGCTACTCTACTTTTGTTAAGGGTTCCCGATCGCTATTATTGTCATATAACTCTGAAACCGCTACTCTTCTTTTGTTAAGGGTTCCCGATCGCTATTATTGTCATATAACTCTGGAACCGCTACTCTACTTTTGTTAAGGGTTTCCGATCGCTATTATTGTCATATAACTCTGAAACCGCTACTCTACTTTTGTTAAGGGTTCCCGATCGCTATTATTGTCATATAACTCTGAAACCGCTACTCTACTTTTGTTAAGGGTTTCCGATCGCTATTATTGTCATATAACTCTGAAACCGCTACTCTACTTTTGTTAAGGGTTTCCGATCGCTATTATTGTCATATAACTCTGAAACCGCTACTCTTCTTTTGTTAAGGGTTCCCGATCGCTATTATTGTCATATAACTCTGAAACCGCTACTCTACTTTTGTTAAGGGTTCCCGATCGCTATTATTGTCATATAACTCTGAAACCGCTACTCTACTTTTGTTAAGGGTTTCCGATCGCTATTATTGTCATATAACTCTGAAACCGCTACTCTACTTTTGTTAAGGGTTCCCGATCGCTATTATTGTCATATAACTCTGAAACCGCTACTCTTCTTTTGTTAAGGGTTCCCGACCGCTATTAATTATTGTCATATAACTCTGGAACCGCTACTCTTCTTTTGTTAAGGGTTCCCGATCGCTATTATTGTTATATAACTCTGAAACCGCTACTCTACTTTTGTTAAGGGTTCCCGATCGCTATTATTGTCATATAACTCTGGAACCACTTGTTAAGTTTCTCGATCGCTATTATTGTCATATAACTCTGGAACCGCTACTTTCAAAGTTAAGGGTTTGATCGCTATTATTGTCATATAACTCTGGAACCGCTACTCTACTTTGTTAAGGGTTCCCTGATCGCTATTGTTATATAACTCTGAAACCGCTACTCTACTTTTGTTAAGGGTTCCCGATCGCTATTATTGTCATATAACTCTGAAACCGCTACTCTACTTTTGTTAAGGGTTCCCGATCGCTATTATTGTCATATAACTCTGGAACCGCTACTCTACTTTTGTTAACGGTTCTCGATCGCTATTATTGTCATTTTGTATCTGAAACCGTTTCTCTACTTCTATTAAGGGTTATCGCTTTCTTGATTGCAACTATACTCGCCTTATACACAAGTTCGTCTATATAGATGCCCCGCCCTCTTTTCCATACCGACGGGAGCTGCTTGACTGAATGACAGGAGCCTGGAGTTAGGAGTCAGTGGCCCATATTATCAAACTCTTCGATACATTAGTACATCTATTAAAAAGGCTCTCGCAGAAGTTGTAGGTGTTTCCTTGGGTATTTTCCTGACCTTGGCGGAAGTTTTGGAAGGCTTCTGCGCCGTGACTGGGAAAAACACTTATGACAACCCGGCGTATCTTCTCTGTGGCCTCCAAAAATGGTCCCAACAAGATACCGAAACGTTTGATTATACGAGTCAGTCTTACTAGGGAGGGAGGGTGAGGGAGGGGGCGGGGCTTAGGGACCAACTTAAGTGTACTGGGAAAATTCTCGTTATAAGGTCATGGAGGGAGTGAAGCGCTGGGAAAATTCTCGCTATAAGGTCATGAAGTGAGTGAAGTGCCGGGAAAATTCTCGCTATAAGGTCATGACGGGAATGAAGTGCAGGGAAACTTTTCGCCCTAAGGTCATGACGGGAATGAAGAGCCAACAAGATGGCGAGAGTGAAAGCCCATGACTTATTTTCCACTCGTGTGGACTTCGGCATTAAACTTTTGGTGTGGTCTTCCTCCTCGTAGCAAGAATACGTAAGAATACAGGAGGCCCGTCAGTCAACACGAGGTGCCTTCTGAGTTTCTTTACCATCCAAGCAGGATGGCGCCACTATAAACACTTGCCTGCGCTGTAACAGCCTGGGACCAATCATCAGACCCCACCAAGAAAGCCTACCGGCGCCATTGGCGGAGCATAAAAATCAAAAAGAAAAAAAATCCGTCCTCTCCATCCATATATCTGAGTAATCCTCCTTGGAAACTGTAGTATATAATATAAATTAAGGCCACTCACTCACTGCCCAATTAGTATACCAATCAATTACCCATTTCATAAACGAACTCACTAACCTTTAGTAAATCAACTCACTAAATACTATTTATCAGCCAGTCCACTACTACCTTATTTGTAAATTGAGCCCAATACTCAGTACTCTATGTAGTTTTTAATAATATTTATAAACTAACGCACTAACCTGTTACTGAACTGATCCACCACCTAGTCTGTGAACCAATCCACTATCATATTTGTAAGCCAATCTTCTAACACATTGGAAAATCACTCCTCCGCCTTTTTTGTAAGCCACTCCACTATCCTGCTGGTAAACCAATCCACTACTCTACTTGTAAACCAATCCACTACTCTATTTGTAAACAACTCCATTACTCTATTTGTAAACCATCCCACTACTCTATTTGTAAACCAATCCAATACTCTATTTTTAAACCAACCCACTACTCTGTTTGTAAACTAATCCAATACTTTATTTGTAAACCAATCCACTACTCTATTTGTAAACCAATCCAATACTCTATTTGTAAACCAATCCAATACTCTATTTGTAAACCAATCCAATACTCTATTTGTAAACCAATCCAATACTCTATTTGTAAACCAATCCAATACTCTATTTGTAAACCAATCCAATACTCTATTTGTAAACCAATCCAATACTCTATTTGAAAACTAATCCACTACTCTATTTGTAAACCAATCCAATACTCTATTTGTAAACCAACCCACTACTCTATTTGTAAACCAATCCAATACTCTATTTGTAAACCAATCCACTACTCTATTTGAAAACTAGCCCACTACTCTATTTGTAAACTAATCCACTACTCTATTTGTAAACCAATTCAATACTCTATTTGAAAACCAATCCACTACTCTATTTGTAAACCAATCTACTACTCTGTAAACCAACCCACAATTCTATTTATAAACCAACCCACTACTCTACTTGTAAACCAATCCAATACTCTATTTATAAACCAGCCTCTACTCTACTATTACTATACTTGTAAACCAATCCACTACTTGCAAACCAATTCACTATTCTACATGTAAGCCAATTCACTATTCTATTTGTAAACCAACTCACTACTATACATGTAAACCAATCCACTACTCTACATGTAAACCAATCCACTACTTGTAAACCAGCTCACTACTCTACTTGTGAATCAATCCACTACTTAACTCGTAAACCAATCCACTATTCTACTTGTAGACCAATCCGCTAATGCTATTTGTAAATCAATCCACTACTTTACTTGTAAACCAGTCCACTACT
The DNA here is from genome assembly GCF_024679095.1 of Eriocheir sinensis. Lineage (NCBI taxonomy): Eukaryota > Metazoa > Arthropoda > Malacostraca > Decapoda > Varunidae > Eriocheir > Eriocheir sinensis. The sequence goes on along the minus strand of NC_066521.1, from coordinate 2,929,622 downwards.
CTACTTGTAAACCAGTCCAATACCTTGATTGTAAACCATTCCGCTAATGCTATTTGTAAACCAGTCCACCACCTTGTTTGTAAATCCATCCACTACGCTATTTGTAAACCATTCCACTACCCAACTTATAAACCACTACTCTATTTGTAAACCAATCCTCTACTCTCTTGGTAAACCAAAACATGAACAAGGCCAGCGCTGCCCAAGGCTGCTCCTGCACTCCGAGTCACCTGTCCCTGCGTGAAGGTGCGGACGATGGTGCCGCGGCCGTACCTGCCCCGCGTCTCGTGGGGGCGCGGCACGGGCTCGTCCCAGGGGTCGCCACACACGCCGCAACGCCCTCTGTTCTTTCTCCACTGGCGCACAAAGCCTCCGCAGTCCACACGGTCGTCGCTGCCAGATATGCACACACAGATACACATTAGACTCGTGACTGGTGGAAGGAATACCTCTAAAGGTTAATGGTCATACAACTGCACCACATTACAAAAAGGAACTTCCTCGATCCTCACTTGAATTCGACAGGGTTGACGAAGCCAAACCTCCACATGGAGGCTCGGGAGGGCGGGTCCACCAGCCTGCCCCTCCCCTGACAGCCGGGGATCAAGCACCACTCAAGGAGGGGGAGCACGCAGTAGAGCCACGCCGCGCCGGCCCCGGGGTGGCTCCGCGGCCTCAACACGCACCCCAGCAACAGCACGGCGCACACAGCCCCGGGGAGGGTGGTGCCGTCGCCCAGGGCGTGCCCAAGCTCACTCATGCTTGAAGTCGCTCAGTGAGGGCAACAGCTGCATATTGGTCACATAGTAGGAACCGCCGCTGCGTGCCACACGACGCACTCTTAACTCACTGTTTGGCTGCGAGGGAGCTCACGATCAGGTTCACTTCATTCAATCCCGTTAGTTCGGAAAGTTTTCCCACTGCTCGGTGTTGGATTCCTTTTGTCATCCCGCGAGGCAGTGTGCCCTTCTGAAGAAAGAGGTGGCCAGGGGATGCCGCCTGCCTGTCTGCTGAGTGTGGTTCGTGTCGGCCTTTGTGTGTGTGTCACTCACTCGGTCGCCGCCAACGCCGCCAACCTGCTACCGGTGCCGACGCCACTAACCACCACCAGCCGCCGCGGCAGCTCGTCTCCCACTGACTGCCTGCTTCAGACCAGTGCTTCCTGTCACACTTCCCGTCACACACACACACACACACACACACACACACACACAGGGCACCTCCGGGTCGTAGTTAAGGTGGCAAAGACCGGGTAACCTTCTAACGGAAGCCAGTGCGTGCTGGTGGTGGGGCGGCCCCGGCGGGGGTGGCGTGTTACACTGACCTGAATGGCTCGGGGCCTCGTCTGCCTCGTGTGGTGCTGGGGTCGATGTTCCCCCCACGACACGCAAGGCACAAGGTTGACGGCAGCGGTTAGCAATGAAGTAAATCGACATTATTCCTTCGTTCTTACAGCGGATTTATTAACCCTCCTGTGCACTGGCGCCTTGCAGTCATGACATGTTCTATATAGTATGTGTATGGTATAGTGATGTGTGTGTGTGTGTGTGTGTGTGTGTGTGTGTGTGTGTGTGTGTGTGTGTCATCGATTGTTCGTTCGTTCATGGAACAGATCATGAATATTTAAGAAGCCATGGCGGCGTGGCTGTCCAAGGGGCGTCCTCTGTAGACCCGACCTGGAAACAGTCGTTGTTGTCTCCCAGCAATAATGGCCTTCTTCCTCCACCCATCTTACTCCTCGAACCCCCTGCCTCCGCCTTAAGAGAGAGAGAGAGAGAGAGAGAGAGAGAGAGAGAGAGAGAGAGAGAGTAAAGGAGTGGATGGGTGTGTTCCTGGGGTTCATTACTTGGGTGTAGTGTTGTGTGAATTCAAGGCGGGGGATTATACGAGGAAAAAAAAACGTAGATACACACACACACACACACACACACACACACACACACACACACACACACACGTGCACATTCCTCTTCAGCTTTTGCGAGAAAGGACATGAGGCAGAACAAAGTAGTGGCAGGGGAATGACTGTGTGTGTGTGTGTGTGTGTGTGTGTGTGTGTGTGTGTGTGTGTGTGTGTGTGTGTGTGTGTGAGTGTGTGAACGGAAGTCTGTGTTTATAAGTGCGTGTAGGATGTTTATTATTTAGGTGGGTGGGCAGGTGTTGGCGCAGGCAAAATGTTTGTGTGTGTGTGTGTGTGTGTGTGTGTGTGTGTGTGTGTGTGTGTGTGTGTGTTTTCGTGTGTGGATGTTTATTATTTAGGTGGGTGGGCAGGTGTTGGCGCAGGCAAAATGTTTGTATGTGTATGTGTGTGTGTGTGTGTGTGTGTGTGTGTGTGTCGTTCACCATAGTCTGATCGCGTGCTGGACTAGTGATCACCATGCAGTCAGCACCCTCTTCGAAACAGCTTGGAGCACACACTGACATGGATGTGGAAGCATGCATCACGCCGCACCTCCCCGGAAGGCAAACGGCAGCCCCTGACGAGCGTCCGGCGGCACTCCTTCGCTGCTGGGGACAGCGGCACGGATGAAAAGAAACAGCTAATCCGCCTCCACTCCGGTCGGAAATCAAACCCGTTAGCTCTTGATTGTGTCCAGCACGCTAACCACTACACTATGGAATGTGTGTGAGCGTTAGTGTGTTTTCATTTACCTGAATACTTATGTATAGCTGTATTATCTTTGTGAACAGTAATTGCTAGTATTTTTCATAGTATATATGATTTTCCAATAAACCATTCTTATTTGTAACCTTTACTGTTGATTGGTGATGTGTGTTCAATAAACCTCTCTATTATATATATATATATATATATATATATATATATATATATATATATATATATATATATATATATATATATATATATATATATATATATATATATATATATGCCGAGTGGTCAGCGCGCGGACGTGGTGATCCTGAAGACCCGGGCTCAGGGCTCACCGCACCAGAAACACGCCAGTCCTCGTCGACAGACCGACTTGGTCGGCTCGGCTAACGCCAGCCAGTAGAGTCGGTCTGTTGGCACCCTGCTACGGGCCGCCATTGGCAAAGGCCCGTGCTCCCCCTGTTAGGAGTGAGTACATCTTTAACAACAACAACAGCCCACCGCAAGACGCCGCCTATTTTCAACCATCGCTGACGGCGGAAGATCACCCACATGCTGCCCAGATCAACCCTTATTTCAGCGACTTCAGTCAAGAGGAGCACATATGAGAAAACACATAGAAGACTGGGCATTAGTAAGTATATCAGTTGCTTTTTAATGCAAATTGCAGCGTCACTAGTAATACGGAGGAGGTTTTTATGGTTGAGGAAAAAAAATAATGCACCGCATTGTATGTACGCTGATAGAGGTGGGCAGGAGGATGGCGGTGGGGAGAGTGACTCGCTGTTTTGAAGTTTCAAATGTAACCATCGAGGAAGTAAAGGCAGCTTTGAGAGGAACGAGTAAGGGCAAATCAGAAGGCGAAGGTGATTTCATTATAATCCTAATAATGATAAAAAAATCAGATGATTTCATACTTTAGAACACCATCTTGAATATTTACAAAATGCCCACAGACAACAACTTTGTAATGTTTTTCTGATTATTTTATCATCCTTCCTTCCTCTCTCTCTCTCTCTCTCTCTCTCTCTCTCTCTCTCGACGAAGCGCCACACCTCAACCACTTATGAGTCACGGATATGAAGTGAGTGACCAACGCGATGAGTCACGCAACATCAGAACACACTCAGTCATCTCTCTCTCTCTCTCTCTCTCTCTCTCTCTCTCTCTCTCGTGGTGGGTATAACCGGATGCTGCTGTGCTTGGACTTCGTAATGTTTTCTGTTTATATTTATCATCATCATTATCTTAGCTACGACCTTTACTCTCTCTCTCTCTCTCTCTCTCTCTCTCTCTCTCTCTCTCTCTCTCTCTCTCTCTCTCTCTCTACTTGTTTAAATGCGTAAGTTTTTATATTTTCTAATTAATAAGCACTAAAAAATTATAAATGCAGCGAAACAATGACTCAATAGCAAGGAAATAACAGAAATCAAAGGTGAAAACACAATGTCACTGGATTAAGAATAGAATGTCCATATTTAACAGCGAAAGCTTTGTCACAGACAGGGCGAGTACACTAACATCGGACAGAGAGGTGGATAACGTTGGGAAAGGTCTTTGCTCTGCAGGGATCTAAGAATGACCGAAAATGCTGCTGCTGCTGCTGCTGATGATGATGATGATACGCCAGAGGGGCATATTTCCTGGCTCACCCTCCGACGCCATTCTCGGAGGTGTCTGAGAGAAAGCCTCCATGCAGGCCACCCTCCCATTCTAAGTAACACATTGCAAGATCATTGACTTGCTGAAGGCATGCAGTTTTGTGGGCGCTTTCTTGGCCTCCTTAACACCTGATTGTCTCTCGCAACCCGGCGAACAGGGGCGACTTCTGGGCAGTGTATACCACGTGACCAAACAACAGTAATTGGCGTTCACAGACTATACAAATGGGTGCACGGACTCTCTCTCTCTCTCTCTCTCTCTCTCTCTCTCTCTCTCTCTCTCTCTCTCTCTCTCTCTCTCTCTCTCTCTCTCTCTCTCTCTCTCTCTCTCTCTCTCTCTCTCTCTCTCTCTCTCTCTCTCTATATATATATATATATATATATATATATATATATATATATATATATATATATATATATATATATATAGATAGATAGATAGATAGATAGATAGATAGATAGATAGATAGATAGATAGATAGATAGATAGATAGATAGATAGTCCGTGGCTGAGTCGACAGAGTGACGGCGCCGCGTTCAGGAGGACGCGAGTTCAATCCCCGCCCGGTGCCACCAAGCTGTGATTTTTCAGCCGCCGCCGAGTGGCTTAAAACTACCCACATGCTGTCCAGAAGACCACCTATCAATCCGGACTCTAGATTCTAGGATTAAAGATGAGCTCCGGGAGGGCAGCATGAGCCAATGCAAAATGGCACCACTATAAACACTCGCCTGCGCCACAACGGGCTGGGCCGACCATCAGGCCCCACCGGGAAGAAGCCTTGGACCGACCATCAGGCCCCACCGGGAAGAAGCCTACCGGCACAATAGGACGCGACGTTAAAAAAAAAAAAACTCCCGTATCCAACATAGTAGAGCCATCGGACCATCCGTGTAAGGACGAAATCCGGATACGGAACAATATCCGGACAGACCCTTGGTCTCTAAGTTGCAGTATCCAGGCATTAAAATACACACAGGACTATCCAACATAATGTTAGACACAACGAAAACCATTCATAAACAACAAAATCCATCCAGCCACACCGGGCGACTGATCGTTCGGGAAGGTGGCGGGCAGCCATTTTTGGTCACCTGGTGGGCCAGGCCATTGTCTGTGCCTGTCAAGAGAGGCGGGCTGGCTGACCAGCCGATTCATTTTTAATTTGTAGGCCGGGCCACCCAGCCACGGCGGGACTTTATATCCGGACACGGGCAGCTAAACTCGGTTATGGAAGTAATAGAGCCGGATACGGAGCATGTCCGGATACGGGAGGGATTACTGTATATATATATATATATATATATATATATATATATATATATATATATATATATATATATATATATATATATATATATATATATATATATATATATATATATATATATATATATATATATATATATATATATATATATATATATATATATATATATATATATATATATATATATATATATATATATATATATATATATATATATATATATATATATATATATATATATATATATATATATATATATATATATATATATATATATATATATATATATATATATATATATATCACACGTTAGTTGTCCATAACTTTTTTTTTTTTTACAGTATAGGAAGTAGTCAAGGGCAAACAGCAAGCATGCTGAAAACGAAAATATTAAAAAAAAAAAAAATCCCGAATACACAGCAGGAATACATAGTTATGAACTTTATTTCATACATGCGTTTTGCCTTTGATTACCTCTCCTACCTGTATACTCCTTGATTTGTACCGCGGGAAAGGTGAGGAAAACAGATTTATTTTTCCTCCCTTTTCCTGCAGCACTGACGCCTTGTGTGACGGTCCTTGGTGGCCGAGGCTCGCGCTACCCGCCCGTGCACACCACGCCGCCGCAGTCACTGCTGGCGATGGCTGGCGACACGCAGGCGGAGGAACGTGAGCCGAGGCGAGGCTTGACGGGGTGGCTGCGTCCCTCACGCACACCTCGCCCAACGCCCGAGCGTCGCCACTGCCTGCCGTTACCGTCAAGGCTGCTATGGATACTGCTTCCCTTGTTACGACTACTACTGATGCTGAAACTAACGCCGCCACCACCACTATCACCACCAAGCCTACTACTACTACTACTACTACTACTACTACTACTACTATTACTACTATACTGTTTATTTTTAGTTTAGCGGGCTTTTTTTTTTTTTTTTTTTTTTTGCTCCCGAGCTTCTTCCTATACTGCAAAAAAAAGCGTGCAATTTTTCACTCCTCAAAGCGGGGACTCCAGCGGAAGTTCAGGCCCCAGCCAAGGCCGTGCGCATCGTCACACTCCCTCCTCCTGTGTCCCTGTGTGCACCTACTGATGCCTATTGCCTCACGCCCTCACTTCCTCTTCCCTTCCCACTCTCGCTCTCTTCTTTGTTTGCACTATACACTCGGCTGATCTCTTCCGCCCCACACACACCACGCAGGAAAAAAAACAACATTGTAACGCCTCTTGATTTCCGTCTGTCGCCTCAACTCACAAACCTGCTCAGGACAATGGAAACCTACCACTCCTTTCCTTTTGCTAGTTCCTCTCCCTTCTTTCCAGTCGTATTTTTTTCACTGTCCAGCGGAGTGGCTCCAAAACCTGGGGGCCAGAGTAAATTTTCTATTGGGTCATGGAGGGATTTGAAAATGATGAGGTGATCACTTCCCGACCTAGTCCTGCCCCGTGAATGGACAGCCGGAGTGTGCTCTTGGGGCCCGGCGCGGGAAAGCACTGCAGACTGTAGCGGTCACTGGCAGGTCACAGTGATAACAGGTATAGTAGCATAGAATAGTATATCATAGTTTAGTTAAGTTTGATTTAGTTACAGTAGATTCTCAGCGCCACACCACTGGCACAGACTGAACAATATCCTGAGCAATATGAGCAATATTGTTCACCTATCAATATGTTTAAACCTTTCGGGACGGTTTTTGTGTCCCAATAAGTACTGGCACCATCTCACTTTTTTTTTTCTTTTTTTTTACGTCTGAACCTATAGCGCCGGTAGACTTGCTTGAGGGGCCTGGATGGAAGTCGGCCCCAGCCCATCATGGCGCAGGCAAGTGTTTATAGTGGCGCCATCTTCTCTTGGCTCATGCTGCCCTCCGGAACTCGTTCTTGATTAACTTGGACGGTTTCCTCTAGAGTCCGGGTTGAAGGGTGGTCTTCAGGACAGCATGTGGGTAGTTTTAAGCCACTCGGCGGTGACTGAAAAATCCGGGGTTGGTTGCGTGGGGATTCGAACTCGCGTCGTCCATCACGAGTGTGGGCCCAGCACGCTACCACTCAGCCACCTCTACCACTAATTGAATATAAAATCATGACATACACTGAGGGGGCCATGGAGATCACCGCACAAACGAGAGAGGCTGGGAACCACTGGTCTAACATTTCTGATTTTATGATTTATATCTTTTGTGTCAACTCGATCACACCTCTAGGCAGGACGAAGTAAACCTGCCACTTCTTCGCCTTCTGTATACTGCTAGCCCTTCCTCCCTTCTTTCCCGTCGATTTTTTTCAGTCTGACATCCATGTTCAATACTGTCTTTCGTGTTTACTAAGAGTCGTATTATAAAACATTTCGTCGCCCAAGAACACACATTTGGCAAGGTTTTCATAGGAGTTGTGGGCATTTCCAGGAGTAGTTTTATGACCCTGATGGTAATTTGACCCTTCCTCTGTACAATGAACCTAAAGAAACACTCATGAGAACCCGACTGACCCTCTCTTTGACCTTTAGAAATAGTTGATGTTGGAAGCGGAAGTGTCTTATAAAACCGACCTAAGAAACCAAGTCAGGACGATGTACAGTCGGTAGAAAAAGTATCGAACACCTTTGCGTCGATTGAACGGAAATTGAGCGAATCCTATTGACATGGTTTTGTGTCGGCTCGGTAGGTACCAGTGGCTCGAGTCTACTCATTGGCACCCACCTAACCAATACAACACCATGTCTATAGATTTCGCTCAAAGTCTATTCAGTCGACTATTGGGTGTTCGATACTTTTTTTGCCGACTGTACACCTAACACTCCCTCACTTACTGTCTACCGTCATTTTGCAACCTCTTCTGACGTCCTCGATTACCACTGTCTTTCGTGCTAACTAAAAACCTATTAAAAAACTAGTCAGGATGATGTACACTTACCACTTAATCATTTTCCGTCTACCGTCCTTTTGCTAGCTCTTCCTCCCTTCTGTCCTGTAGTTTTTCTGTCTGACATCCATGACTTCCACTGTCTTTCGGGTTGACTAAGAAACCAAGTCACAATCATATGAATCTGCATCTCCCTCGCTTACTATATCATCTTATATATCTTCCTCCTCTCTCTCTCTCTCATCCTAATCCTGCTTCCTTCTGTCTGGTAACTCAGGAACCTAGTCAAAATTTTCTGTCACTATAATTTTCTCGTTATGGCGCCTTCTCCTGTCTCTGCACCAGCCTGCTTTGTTTCCGTCTTTCGTGCTAGCTCAGAAACCAAGTCAGAGATGAAGGAGATCCTATCCCTTCCTCACTTTCCATATCCTCACAATAGTCCTGTCTCTCTTCACTTTCTACCAACCTGCCTGAATTCTGTCTTTCGTGTTAGCCCAGACATCGTCAGAAATGGGATCCTACCTCTAGCTCCCTCATTTCCCGAATCCTCCTCATTTTCCCACATTCTTCTCACTGTCTGACACTTTTTAACTGGTGCATTTAGTGTTAACTTTATATAAGAATTAAGTCAGAATGATAAATGACGAGCTTGCTACATCACTTCCATGCACCGTCATTCCTACAGCTTCCCTTCCTCTATTTCAGTTGTTGTATTCTTCGCATGGTGTGATATCCTTTGCATGTCACGCCTTTCTGATGCCTGGCGTCATTGCAATGTACGACAAATGTCAAACCCGGCAGCTGCTTGTTTGACGCGTTAATTATAGCTGTTCGGGATGTTTATTATATACTCCAACTCCCACAACTCTTACTATATTACTACTTCAGCCATTCCTGTATGATGTTATTGCTATATTACTTTTATTACATACTACTTTCACTCACTACGCATTACTACTACTACTACTACTACTACTACTACTACTACTACTACTACTACTACTACTACTACTACTACTACTACTACTACTACTACTACTACTACTACTACTTCTACTACTACTACTACTACTACTACTGCTACTACTACTACTACTACTACTACTACTACTACTACTACTACTACTACTACTACTACTACTACTACTACTACTACTACTACAACAATACTACGACCTCTACAACCTCTAATACAAGTACTAATATACCTCCGATGTTTTTTTCACTCACCAATTCTCTCTCTCTCGCTCTTTGTGTGTGTGTGTGTGTGTGTGTGTACAGAGGCGGGGTGTGTTGGGTCCTGCCGTCGCCGTGTAAGCCTCGGGGATGAGCGGCTCAGCGCGTCTTCCTCAGGAGGGCGGAGGAGGCACGTACTGACCCAAGACCCTCGCTGGGCCGGAGTTGTTCCCAGACGCGTAGGACAGGTGTTGTTGTTTCCAGTTTGCTGAGTAAAAACCTTTATGTGTATGGGTAAAATAAAACATTTCTAGCATGTTTTACTACGTAAGGATGAAGGATATGTGTTTGTGTGTGTGTGCGTGTGTGTGTGTGTGTGTGTGTCCAGCGACTATACACTTATGATATAAACGGTCGATATCACTTTTCGATCTATGAGAGGATACATATTAACTATGGATATATGCAACCTATATATTGGATTTTGTTCTGTCACACACACACACACACACACACACACACACACACACACACACACACACACACACACACGAAACTCCGTACTTCAGTGGTTAGCACGCTCGCCTCACAACCGAAAGGTCCTGGGCTCGATTACAGGGCGGAATGAAGATTGACGGGCAGTCTTTTTTAATCCTCGCCCCCTGACATCCTGCACTGAATGGGTAGCGGGTGTCAGTCAGGGGTTGTGTTCCGCCCCCGGGTGTGTGTGGATGTGCTGTGAGGTTCCAGACGTACTAAAAAATCCGCCACACGATCTCACAGCTCATTCGTGGAGGGTAGTGGCCGGGGATGACAAGCTCAGATCACGGTACGTTACACACACACACACACACACACACACACACACACACACACACACACACACACACGTAAATGCATTCAGTTTTTGTCGGAGTAAACACTAATTAACACCTTTTGTTGCCTTTCGCATTCTGAATTGTTTTTTGAAATGTCATGGCTCTTTTCTGTTCTAAGTCAGCGAGTGTTACGCAGTCCTTTTTGTCCCTCTGAAGTCATTACTTACTGAAGGTGATTGTTCCCCTGCTGCGACAACAACAACAATAACATCATCAACACAATAGCAGAGACAACAACAACGCAAACAGCTGCTGCTACTAAAGGTATAGGTGAATTTGGGAGAAAACGTTACCTTAGCGTCTCAGTGCGCATCTCTGTCCCTCTGGCCCTTGGACCTGTGGTGGATGAGATCCCATTGACCCGCGGCACAGGGCAGGTGCAACATTCGGGTTACCAGTTTGCCGTTGCCGCTGGGGGTGGTGCGCGCCGACTGTACAGGTTGAAATTTTAACCCAGTCCCGGGGATTCGTAGCTAGGCGCGCTATCCACCATGCCACGGAGGAGCTTACTATTGCTGTTACTACTACTACTACTACTACTACTACTACTACTACTACTGCTGCTGCTGCTGCTACTGCTACTGCTACTGCTGCTGCTACTACTACTACTACTATTACTACCACTTCTATTGCTGCTACTGCTTCTACTACTACTACTACTACTACTACTACTACTACTACTACTACTACTACTACTACTACTACTATTACTACTACTACTACTACTACTACTACTACTACTACTACTACTACTACTACTACTACTACTACTACTACTACTACTACTACTACTACTACATAAAAGATACCTCCACCCATGTTTATTTTCCTGACACATAATCATGGAGGGCTCCATAGCTTGGAGGTCATTAGCCCCAGCTCTGTTCGCTAATGACTGTGGCATCCAACCATATCACTAATACTAATTAGCACTAAATCTATACAGTACATAACACCCTATCATCTATTACGTCTAGATCCCCCTTTTCTTTCCTACTCATGTCACTCCCGACCCACCCTAATATCAATCTCCACCACTGTGGCCTCATAGTCCATATTGGAGAAGTTGGTGGCTTTTGGGCCAGAGTGTCTTGTGTCCCTGAGACATAGGATGGCCGACTTGAGCAGGGAGAACGAGAGGCGACACCTTATCCAGGCGACAACGTGGCTCCTTGGCTGATGCTCCTTTCCTGAGATCAGTTCCGCGAGTCGTGCGTAGAAGCATCGGGCTACTACTACTACTACTACTACTACTATTACTACTACTACTACTACTACTACTACTACTACTACTACTACTACATAAATAATACCTCCACCCATGTTTATTTTCCTGACGCATAATCATGGAGGGCTCCATAGCTTGGAGGTCATTAGCCCCAACTCTGTTCGCTAATGACTGTAGCATCCAACCATATCACTAATACTATGTAGCACTAAATCACCTATCATCTATTACGTCCAGATCCCCCTTTCCTTCCCTACTCAAGTCACTCCCGACCCAACCTAATGTCACTCCACCACTGTGGCTGCTACTACCACTATTACTATTACTACTACTTCTATTACTGCTACTACTCGTATTACTACTACTACTACTACTACTACTACTAGTAATAACAATAATAATAACAATGCTACTACTACTTCTTATGATACTATTGTTTCTATTCTATCACTATTAATCACGAGACGCGTAAGAAGGACATCATTGATACACAGCGTTGAAAGGATAGCCGTTTATTGCCACACGTCGACAGTCGTGAGGATCGCAGTGACGGTGTGGTGGCGGCATGGGCGAGGGCGGGGAGCAGCCCAGCACTCGGGCTCACCACATCGCTGCTGTCCTCTGTCTATATTCTGTTCACATAAACCTCGAAAATAAGCCGCACCCACTTCCCTATAAGAACGAAGTCATTGGTCAGGCTATCAGCAAGCCACTCCCGTCCCCGTCCAGGCAAAATGTTACTGGTGGATGACGGGAGAGGCTAAATATTATACTGGTGATTGAGGCAGCGTAGGCGGGGCTTATTTTCGCTGCTATATTGAACACTATGCAGGCTTGGTCACGGCGGGGTCAGAAGGGTCTCAGGCCTGGACAAAAATAGGTCTTTCATTACTAGTGGCTCAAGAAGACTGTGTTTGTTAGCTTGAATGTTAGATTAAAGTATTATTTGTTGTTTCAGTGCTCTAGTTAAATATATTAGCTTTTACTATAATTCTACAGCCTTAAAACTAGTACATCATCTTTCAATAGTCATCTTTTGATAGCTTTTGATATATACAAAAGGAACACACACTCAGGAGGTATATTCAGGTCAAAATTTGCTTTTGATATACCTAAGCTACGAACTACAATACACACATGGCCTACGCTACAGACACATTGTATATCCGCTAAAGTGTTCGTCTTATGGGCTACCTAAAATAGTGATCGTGTTAATGCTGCTACACTATACCGACTGCTACACGAACAACACGAAGGGAAAGTAAAAATCGTTACGGATCAGCTTGGCGTCGACACAGCTTGACGTGACATTCTCTTCGTGCAGCGTAAGTGGAAGTGTTTTTGCAGTGTCTTTTCTCTCTCTCTCTTTTTCCCCGATGTCACGGCTTCCCGACACACTTTCTACCTCCAAGTCTTTCTTCCTTCCTTCTTTCGTTTTATGTCGCGGCTGATCGATTTGTGGACGTGTGTGTGTGTTTGTGTGTGTGTGTGTGTGTGTGTGTGTGTGTGTGTGTGTGTGTGTGCGCTTAACGCTTCAACTAGTCGCTTTGTTAAACTCTGAATTCAAGTTTGCGGCAATTTTTTTTCTGTATGTGTTTCAGATTACACGATATCATTTTCTTTGTGTTTGTCTGTCTCTCTCTCTCTCTCTCTCTCTGTTACCCCTGTACTAATGTAGCAACAAAAATATAAGGATAAGAGAGATCAAGAAGTCATTCTATGCTATTACCTTACGCCCTGGAGCCTATACAGTACCTGGACAAGTAATACACAAACAAAGCATTGATATAAGCGATACAAAAGCACTGTAATGTTACCCGACAGTTGGCAGCCTTAGCAGGTAATTGTTCACCAAGTGTTTGCTCATGTGCTGGACTCGTGATCGTTAGCTAGTACTCTCCGATATAGCGTGAAGCGGCATTTCAGCAGATCTAGGGGGGAGAGTAATCGATCCAAAGGGGCACAGTAACCGATTTAAGGGGGACAGTAACCGATTTATGGAGGGACAGTAACCGATTTATGGAGGGACAGTAACCGATTTAAAGGGTGGACAGTAACCGATTTAAAGGGGGACAGTGACCGATTTATGGAAGGACAGTAATCGATTTAAAGGGGGACAGTAACCGATTTAAAGGGGGACAGTAACCGATTTAAAGGAGGACAGTAACTGATTCAAAGGGGGACAGTAACCGATTTAAAGGGTGGACAGTAACCGATTTAAAGGGGGACAGTGACCGATTTATGGAAGGACAGTAACCGATTTAAAGGGGGACAGTAACCGATTTAAAGGGGGACAGTAACCGATTTAAAGGGGGACAGTAACCGATTTAAAGGGGGACAGTAACCGATTTAAAGGGGGACAGTAACCGATTTAAAGGGGGACAGTAACCGATTTATGGGGGGACAGTAACCGATTTAAAGGGGGACAGTAACCGATTTAAAGGGGGACAGTAACCGATTTAAAAGGGGACAGTAACCGGTTTAAAGGGGGGACAGTAACCGATTTAAAGGGGGACAGTAACCAATTTAAAAGGGGACAGTAACCGATTTAAGGGGGACAGTAACCGATTTAAAGGGGGACAGTAACCGATTTAAAGGGGGACAGTAACCATTTCAAAGGGGGACAGTAACCGCTTTATGGGGGGACAGTAACCGATTTATGGGGGGACAGTAACCGATTTAAAGGGGGACAGTAACCGATTTAAAGGGGGACAGTAACCGATTTAAAGGGAGGCAGTAACCGATATACAGGGGGACAGTAACCGATTTAAAGGGGGACAGAAACCGATTTAAAGGGGGACAGTAACCGATTCAAAGGGGGACAGTAACCGATTCAAAGGGGGACAGTAACCGATTTATGGGGGCCAGTAACCGATTTAAAGGGGACAGTAACCGATTTAAAGGGGGACAGTAACCGATTTTAAAGGGGCACAGTAACCGATTTAAAGGAGGACAGTAACCGATTTAAAGGGGGCCAGTAATCGATTTAAAGGGGGACAGTAACCGATTTAAAGGGGGACAGTAACCGATTTAAAGGGGGACAGTAACCGATTTAAAGGGGGACAGTAACCGATTTATGGGGGACAGTAACCGATTTAAAGGGGGACAGTAACCGATTTAAGGGGGAACAGTACCCGATTTAAAGGGAGACAGTAACCGATTTAAAGGGGGACAGTAACCGATTTATGGGGGACAGTAACCGATTTAAAGGGGGACAGTAACCGATTTAAAGGGGGACAATAACCGATTTAAAGGGGGACAGTAACCGATGTATGGGGGACAGTAATCGATTTAAAGTGGGACAGTAACCGATTTATGGGGGACAGTAACCGATTTAAAGGGGGACAGTAACCGATTTATGGGGGACAGTAACCGATTTAAAGGGGGACAGTAACCGATTTAAAGGGGGACAGTAACCGATTTAAGGGGGAACAGTAACCAATCTTCCACTTCTCTTCACACACACACACACACACACACACACACACACACACACACACACACACACACACACACAGCAGAGTTCGGAAAATTAACGATTACTTTTTTTACCATCGCAGAGAGCGTCGTGGCGGCCTTTGTTCACCCGTGGTTGTTCTTTTTTGCTTCCTGCTCGATCTGCATGCTTCCACCCGCCGCGAGTGATGGTGTTGCTGGGATTGCTATTGTTGGTGGTATTATTATTATTATTATTATTATTATTATTATTATTATTATTATTATTATTATTATTATTATTATTATTAGTAGTAGTAGTAGTAGTAGTAGTAGTAGTAGTAGTAGTAGTAGTAGTAGTAGTTTTGTTAGTAGTTGTAGAGGTAATGGTAAAAGTAGTAGAAATAGTAGTAGCAATAGTGGTAGTGGTAGTGGTAGTAGAAGTAGTAGTAGTAGTAGTAGTAGTAGTAGTAGTAGTAGTAGTAGTGTCGGTGGTTTTGGTACTAATATTTGTAGAAGTAGAGGTGGAAATGGTACTACTACTACTACTACTACTTTTTTTTTTCTTTTTCTACTACTACTTCTTCATAAATGATACCTCCACCCATGTTTATTTTCCCGACACATAATCATGGAGGGCTCCATAGCTTGGAGGTCATTAGCCCCAACTCTGTTCGCTAATGACTGTGGCATCCAACCATATCACTAATACTAACTGACACTAAATCACCTATCATCTATTACGTCTAGATCCCCCTTTCCTTCCCTACTCAAGTCACTCCCGACCCACCCTAAGGTCACTCTCCACCACTGTGGCTTCATAGTCCATATTGGAGATGTTGGTGGCTTTTGGGCCAGAGTGTCTGGTGCCCCTGAGACATAGGATGGCCGACCTGAGCAGGGAGAACGAGAGGCGACACCTTATCCAGGCAACAACGTGGCTCCTTGGCTGATGCTCCTTTCCTGAGATTAGTTCCGCGAGGCGTGCGTAGAAGCATTGGGCCCTGGGACCCATCCCGCCGGATGTGGTGAAGACGAGGGGGGTGAAGCTGCCCTGATCCACATGTTGGATTCTTTCACCGTATGCCCTTGTCTTCTCCTGCTCGTTCCTGTGGTGGGCGGCTTGCAGGGGCAGCTCACGGTGACAGGCAGCCATCGGGTCGAATATGCGGATGTCCATGAACGCCCGCTGTCCGCGCACCCAGAATCCGCGGGCACTTACATCAAACCGTGCCTCCTGTGAGGTATTGGCTGTCCTGTACCGAAGGTGTTCGCCGTCCAGGGGCTACTACTACTACTACCACTACTACTACTACTACTACTACTACTACTACTACTACTCCTACTCGTACTACTACAATTACTACTACTACTACTACTACTACTACTACTACTACTACTACTACTACTACTACTACTCTACTCCTCCTCCTCCTCCTCCTCCTACTACTACTACTACTACGACTACTACTACTACTACTACTACTACTACTACTACTACTACTACTACTACTACTACTACTACTACTACTACTAATGATAATAATAATAATAATAATAATAATAATAATAATAATAATAATAATAATAATAATAATAATAATAATAATAATAATAATAATAATAAAAATATGATATAATAAAATAATATGATAATGCAGAGACACATAAAAAAAAGGTGTACCGCTATAAACCTTTCACTTTCCTTCCGGCCCACAGGTGCACGAAACCCCGCAAACAACCTATTTTAACCACTACTACTACTACTACTACTACTACTACTACTACTACTACTACTACTGCTACTACTACTACTACTACTACTACTACTACTACTACTACTACTACTACTACTACTACTACTACTACTACTACTACTACTGTCATTAAGCCATCAGAATATATGGAAACTAGACAGTGGCTTTTATCGGAGAAGAGGAAGACAGTGTGCTATTCAAATCTGCCACGACAATGAACAGAAAGGCCAACACAGCTTCCTTGCGATCTAACCAACCAAACTACACTCCGAATGGCCAGTATACGATTCTAAAAAACCTTCCTATATGGTCTCCTCAAACGTCTTAATCATCTCCACGAACACCAAACACTACACAAGGATTTTTTTGAGTAGTATTTTGCCTTGGAGTCGAACTGTGGAACCGGGCTTTTTAGTGAGACGAGGAAAGTGATTCGCCCACCCAACCTCCCACCCGCTGCTCCACTGCCTCGATCCTGCCCCCGCCGCGCCGTTACGAGGGACTGACAGACATGTGCAGGTTTTCGAGTCGCTGGCGTGGGACTGACCTAATTACTTTGTTGAGCGGCGTCAAGGTGGTTTCTATCTCACCCCCCCCCCCTCACCCAAACACCCACATCCTCTTCCTCTTCCCCCTTCCATTCTGCCTTATCCATCCTCCTCCTCCTCTCCTTCTACCATTCTGCCTTCCTCTTCCTCTCCCCCTTCCTCTATACCTGTTCTGCCTCATCCACCTACCTCCTCTCTCTCCCTCCTCCTCTTTCCCCTTCTCTCATTCACCCCTCCACTGCTTTTCTTTCTCCACTTCACCTTCTCACCTACTCTCTCTCTCTCTTCCTCCTCCCATTCTGTCTAATCCATTCATCCACCTCTCTCTCTCTCTCTCTCTCTCTCTGTCGTCTCACCCCACCACCTCCTCCCTTCCTCTCCTATTCCTCCTCCCATCTCCTATAACCCTCCCCTTCCCCTCCCATCGCGTTTCCTGCCTCACACATCTCTCGTCTTCACTTCCCCTTCCTCCCCTTGGTTCAGACTGTTCCTTCCCTCCCTCCCCTTCTCTTCCTTCTCCTTCCCTCCTCATGTTTTTTCCTGTCTTTACTTCTCTTCTCTCCCCCCTCTTCTTCTCGTATTGTTTCCTCTCTCATTCCTCTCCTCCCTTCCTTGTTTTTACTCCTTCATTCCCTTTCTCTCCCTTCTCCATGTTGTTTCCTCTCTCACCCCTCTCCTCCACTTCACTTCCCTTCCCCATACTGCAGCTTCTTCCTCCCCTCTCCTTCCCTTCCACTCCCTACTGTGTTTCCTGTTCTTCCCATCTCTTCCTCTCCCCTTCCCTCTCCTTCCCTTCCCCTCCCTACTGTGTTTCCTGTACTTCCCATCTCTTCCTCTCCCCTTCCTTCTCCTTCCCTTCCCCTCCCTACTGTGTTTCCTGTTCTTCCCATCTCTTCCTTTCCCCTTCCCTCCCGTTCCCCTCCCCATGAACAGGTGAGAGTCTCGTTGTAGGTCACCTTAAGATCGATCCCAAACTTCAGTCCCGTTACAAGCATTCCCAAGCCCCGTTACTTGTCAGACGCTTCCACCACTCATCATCAACTATTTCCAAAGGCCAAATAAGAGATCAGTCGGGTCCTAATGAGTGTTTGTTTTAGGTTCACGGTACAGAAGAAGGGTCAAACTACCACCAGGGTCATAAAACTACCCCTGAAAATGCCCGGAACTCTTATGAAAGCCTCGTCAGATATGTGTGTGGGCTTGGCAGGCGAAATGTTGAAGAGTATGAGCTTTGGCAAGACCCGTTATGAGCACAAAGTTACGTTATGCGAACACGCGACGTTGTGACCGAGTTTTTCAGTTTTTATTATAGAGGTGAAACATTTTGCTGCTTCCGTTCCTGCCTAGTTGCTTTGTTGCTGTGTTTTGTTTTGTTTTTCTTGTTAACTTTGCTCGAGTGTCGCATCCTCGCCTCGTCGCCTTTTGTGATTGTTATGCTTTATGAGGTTAGTTGTTTTTTTGTGCTCTCTCTCTCTCTCTCTCTCTCTCTCTCTCTCTCTCTCTCTCTCTCTCTCACACACACACACACACACACACACACACACACACACACGATACCCGTATGTTTCCATTTGACACTCAACATTACTCCATGCTAGTGAAAGGGTGGGCTGGTGGTGATGGTGGTGGTGGTGAGGTGCGTGGTGATGATGAGTTCAGGTAAAGTTGATAATGGGGAAAGTGGTGGTGGTGGTGATGATGGTGGTGATGATGGTGTTTTGCTTTGGAGGTAGTGGTGGAGGTGATGGGGGAGTGGTGGTGGTGGTGGTGGTGGTGATGATGGTGTTTTGCTTTGGAGGTAGTGGTGGAGGTGATGGGGGAGTGGTGGTGATGGTGGTGGTGGTGGTGGTGGTGATGGTGTTTTGCTTTGGAGGTAGTGGTGGAGGTGATGATGGAGTGGTGGTGATGGTGGTGGTGATGATGGTGTTTTGCTTTGGAGGTAGTGGTGGAGGTGATGGGGGAGTGGTGGTGGTGGTGGTGATGGTGGTGGTGATGATGGTGTTTTGCTTTGGAGGTAGTGGAGGTGATGGGGGAGTGGTGGTGGTGTTGGTGGTGGTGATGATGGTGTTTTGCTTTGGAGGTAGTGGTGGAGGTGATGGGGGAGTGGTGGTGGTGATGGTGATGGTGGTGGTGATGATGGTGTTTTGCTTTGGAGGTAGTGGTGGAGGTGATGGGGGAGTGGTGGTGGTGATGGTGGTGATTATTGTGTTTTGCTTTGGAGGTTGTGGTGGCGGTGATGGGGGAGTGGTGGTGATGTTGGTGATGGTGGTGGTGATGATGGTGTTTTTTGGAGGTGGTGGTGGTGGTGGTGATGGTGGTGGTGATGATGGTGTTTTGCTTTGGAGGTAGTGGT